>NC_063438.1:26059561-26188285 GCF_020379485.1 Brassica napus | reverse complement strand
TACTTCATAATACTCCTAAATTGGTGGACTAACCACGATAAAATCGCTATTCTCTAGAGAAACGGAGACAACAAAAGTTTCAAACCTTTGACCTTCATCATATGTTACAGAAGGATGAAAATATGCATTAACAAATATTTCTATTTTTGAATTTTTCTCAAAATCTATGGGTTAACCCCTACGAAAATATTGAGTTTTTGGTAAATTCTCTATATACTGAAACCTATGATCTTTAGTGTTGTTTTAAAATTTTCTAAACACATTCTTCATTTTTATTAATGTATATTAAACTCTCTTTCATGGTTCATGAGCATCGTTTTAATTTTTGTCAATGTAATTTAGTAAAACTTCATAATACTTCCTAAATGGTGGACTAACACGATAAAATCGCTATTCTCTAGAGAAACGGAGACAACAAAGGTTCCAAACCTCTTTGACCTTCATCATATGTTACAGAAGGATGAAACTATGCATTAAAAAATATTTTCATATTTTTGAATTTTTCTCAAAATCTATGGGTTAACCCCTACGAAAATATTGAGTTTTTCGGTAAATTCTCTATATACTGAAACCTATGATCTTTAGTGTTGTTTTAAATTTCTAAACACATTCTTCATTTTTATTAATGTATATTAAACTCTCTTTCATGGTTCATGAGCATCGTTTTAATTTTTTGTCATTAATTTAGTAAAACTTCATAATACTTCCTAAATTGGTGGACTAACCACGATAAAATCGCTATTCTCTAGAGAAACGGAGACAACAAAGGTTCAAACCTCTTTGACCTTCTCATATGTTACAGAAGGATGAAACTATGCATTAAAAAATATTTTCATATTTTTGAATTTTTCTCAAAATCTATGGGTTAACCCCTACGAAATATTGAGTTTTTCGGTAAATTCTCTATATACTGAAACCTATGATCTTTAGTGTTGTTTTAAATTTCTAAACACATTCTTCATTTTATTAATGTATATTAAACTCTCTTTCATGGTTCATGAGCATCGTTTTAATTTTTTGTCATTAATTTAGTAAAACTTCATAATACTTCTAAATTGGTGGACTAACCACGATAAAATCGCTATTCTCTAGAGAAACGGAGACAACAAAGGTTCCAAACCTCTTTGACCTTCATCATATGTTACAGAAGGATGAAACTATGCATTAAAAAAATATTTTCATATTTTTGAATTTTCTCAAAATCTATGGGTAACCCCTACGAAATATTGAGTTTTTCGGTAAATTCTCTATATACTGAAACCTATGATCTTTAGTGTTGTTTTAAAATTTCTAAACACATTTTCATTTTTATTAATGTATATTAAACTCTCTTTCATGGTTCATGAGCATCGTTTTAATTTTTTGTTAATTAATTTAGTAAAACTTCATAATACTTCCTAAATTGGTGGACTAACCACGATAAAATCGCTATTCTCTAGAGAAACGGAGACAACAAAGGTTCCAAACCTCTTTGACCTTCATCATATGTTACAGAAGGATGAAACTATGCATTAAAATAATATTTTCATATTTTTGAATTTTTCTCAAAATCTATGGGTTAATCTTTACAAAAATATTGAGTTTTCGGTAAATTCTCTATATTCTGAAACCTATGATCTTTAGTGTTGTTTTAAAATTCTAAACACATTCTTCATTTTTATTAATGTATATTAAACTCTCTTCATGGTTCATAAGCATCGTTTTAATTTTTTGTCATGTAATTTAGTAAAATTTCATAATACTTCCTAAATTGGTGGACTAACCACGATAAAATCGCTATTCTCTAGAGAAACGGAGACAACAAAGTTTCAAACCTCTTTGACCTTATCATATGTTACAGAAGGATGAAAACTATGCATTAAAAACAAATTTTCATATTTTTGAATTTTCTCAAAATCTATGGGTTAACCCCTACGAAAATATTGAGTTTTCTGGTAAATTCTCTATATACTGAAACCTATGATCTTTAGTGTTGTTTTAAAATTTCTAAACACATTCTTATTTTTATTAATGTATATTAAACTCTCTTTCATGGTTCATGAGCATCGTTTTAATTTTTTGTCAATTAATTTAGAAACTTCATAATACTTCCTAAATTGGTGGACTAACCACGATAAAATCGCTATTCTCTAGAGAAACGGAGACAACAAAGGTTCCAAACCTCTTTGACCTTCATCATATGTTACAGAAGGATGAAACTATGCATTAAAAAATATTTTCATATTTTTGAATTTTTCTCAAAACTATGGGGTAACCCCTACGAAAATATTGAGTTTTTCGGTAAATTCTCTATATACTGAAACCTATGATCTTTAGTGTTGTTTTAAATTCTAAACACATTCTTTATTTTTATTAATGTATATTAAACTCTCTTTCATGGTTCATGAGCATCGTTTTAATTTTTGTCAATTAATTTAGTAAAACTTCATAATACTTCCTAAATTGGTGGACTAACCACGATAAAATCGCTATTCTCTAGAGAAACGGAGACAACAAAGGTTCCAAACCTATTTGACCTTCATCATATGTTACAGAAGGATGAAACTATGCATTAAAAATATATTTTCATATTTTTGAATTTTCTCAAAATCTATGGGTTAACCCCTACGAAAATATTGAGTTTTTCGGTAAATTCTCTATATACTGAAACCTATGATCTTTAGTGTTGTTTTAAAATTTCTAAACACATTCTTCATTTTATTAATGTATATTAAACTCTCTTCATGGTTCATGAGCATCGTTTTAATTTTTTGTCATTAATTTAGTAAAACTTCATAATACTTCCTAAATTGGTGGACTAACCACGATAAAATCGCTATTCTCTAGAGAAACGGAGACAACAAAGGTTCCAAACCTCTTTGACCTTCATCATATGTTACAGAAGGATGAAACTATGCATTTAAAAAATATTTTCATTTTTTGAATTTTTCTCAAAATCTATGGGTAACCCCTACGAAAATATTGAGTTTTTCGGTAAATTCTCTATATACTGAAACCTATGATCTTTAGTGTGTTTTTAAATTTCTAAACACATTCTTCATTTTATTAATGTATATTAAACTCTCTTTCATGGTTCATGAGCATCGTTTTAATTTTTTGTCATTAATTTAGTAAAACTTCATAATACTTCCTAAATTGGTGGACTAACCACGATAAAATCGCTATTCTCTAGAGAAACGGAGACAACAAAGGTTCCAAACCTCTTTGACCTTCATCATATGTTACAGAAGGATAAAAAATATGCATTAAAAAAATATTTTCATATTTTTGAATTTTTCTCAAAATCTATGGGTTAACCCCTACGAAAATATTGAGTTTTTCGGTAAATTCTCTATATACTGAAACCTATGATCTTTAGTGTTGTTTTAAATTTCTAAACACATTCTTCATTTTTAATGTATATTAAACTCTCTTTCATGGTTCATGAGCATCGTTTTAATTTTTTGTCATGTAATTTAGTAAAACTTCATAATACTTCCTAAATTGGTGGACTAACCACGATAAAATCGCTATTCTCTAGAGAAACGGAGACAACAAAGGTTCCAAACCTCTTTGACCTTCATCATATGTTACAGAAGGATGAAACTATGCATTAAAAAAATTTTTCATATTTTTGATTTTTCTCAAAATCTATGGGTTAACCCCTACGAAAATATTGAGTTTTTCGGTAAATTCTCTATATACTGAAACCTATGATCTTTAGTGTTGTTTTAAATTTCTAAACACATTCTTATTTTTATTAATGTATATTAAACTCTCTTTCATGGTTCATGAGCATCGTTTTAATTTTTTGTCATGTAATTTAGTAAAAACTTCATAATACTTCCTAAATTGGTGGACTAACCACGATAAAATCGCTATTCTCTAGAGAAACGAAAGGAGACAACAAAGGTTCAAACCTCTGACCTTCATCATATGTTACAGAAGGATGAAAACTATGCATTAAAAAAATATTTTCATATTTTTGAATTTTCTCAAAATCTATGGGTTACCCCTACGAAAATATTGAGTTTTTCGGTAAATTCTCTATATACTGAAACCTATGATCTTTAGTGTTGTTTTAAAATTTCTAAACACATTCTTCATTTTTATTAATGTATATTAAACTCTCTTTCATGGTTCATGAGCATCGTTTTAATTTTTTGTCATTAATTTAGTAAAACTTCATAATACTTCCTAAATTGGTGGACTAACCACGATAAAATCGCTATTCTCTAGAGAAACGGAGACAACAAAGGTTCCAAACCTCTTTGACCTTCATCATATGTTACAGAAGGATGAAACTATGCATTAAAAAAATATTTCATATTTTTGAATTTTTCTCAAAATCTATGGGTTAACCCCTACGAAAATATTGAGTTTTTCGGTAAATTCTCTATATACTGAAACCTATGATCTTTAGTGTTGTTTTAAATTTCTAAACACATTCTTCATTTTATTAATGTATATTAAACTCTCTTTCATGGTTCATGAGCATCGTTTTAATTTTGTCATGTAATTTAGTAAAACTTCATAATACTTCCTAAATTGGTGGACTAACCACGATAAAATCGCTATTCTCTAGAGAAACGGAGACAACAAAGGTTCCAAACCTCTTTGACCTTCATCATATGTTACAGAAGGATGAAATATGCATTAAAACAATATTTTCATATTTTGAATTTTTCTCAAAATCTATGGGTTAACCCCTACGAAAATATTGAGTTTTCTCGGTAAATTCTCTATATACTGAAACCTATGATCTTTAGTGTTGTTTTAAAATTCTAAACACATTTTTCATTTATTAATGTATATTAAACTCTCTTTCATGGTTCATGAGCATCGTTTTAATTTTTGTCATTAATTTAGTAAAACTTCATAATACTTCCTAAATTGGTGGACTAACCACGATAAAATCGCTATTCTCTAGAGAGAACGGAGACAACAAAGGTTCCAAACCTCTTTGACCTTCATCATATGTACAGAAGGATGAAAACTATGCATTAAAAAAATATTTTCATATTTTTGAATTTTTCTCAAAATCTATGGGTTAACCCCTACGAAAATATTGAGTTTTTCGGTAAATTCTCTATATACTGAAACCTATGATCTTTAGTGTTGTTTAAAATTTCTAAACACATTCTTCATTTTTATTAATTTATATTAAACTCTCTTTCATGGTTCATGAGCATCGTTTTAATTTTTTGTTAATTAATTTAGTAAAACTTCATAATACTTCCTAAATTGGTGGACTAACCACGATAAAATCGCTATCTCTAGAGAAACGGAGACAACAAAGGTTACAAACCTCTTTCTTCATCATATGTTACAGAAGGATGAAACTATGCATTAAAACAATATTTTCATATTTTTGAATTTTTCTCAAAATCTATGGGTAACCCCTACGAAAATATTGAGTTTTTCGGTAAATTCTCTATATACTGAAACCTATGATCTTTAGTGTTGTTTTAAAATTTCTAAACACATTCTTCATTTTTATTAATGTATATTAAACTCTCATTCATGGTTCATGAGCATCGTTTTAATTTTTTGTCATTTAATTTAGTAAAACTTCATATACTTCCTAAATTGGTGGACTAACCACGATAAAATCGCTATTCTCTAGAGAAACGGAGACAACAAAGGTTCCAAACCTCTTTGACCTTCATCATATGTTACAGAAGGATGAAACTATGCATTAAAACAATATTTTCATATTTTTGAATTTTTCTCAAAATCTATGGGTAACCCCTACGAAATATTGAGTTTTTCGGTAAATTCTCTATATACTGAAACCTATGATCTTTAGTGTTGTTTAAAATTTCTAAACACATTCTTCATTTTATTAATGTATATTAAACTCTCTCTTTCATGTTCATCGTTTTAATTTTTGGTTAATTTAGTAAAACTTCATAATACTTCCTAAATTGGTGGACTAACCACGATAAAATCGCTATTCTCTAGAGATACGGAGACAACAAAGGTTCCAAACCTCTTTGACCTTCATCATATGTTACAGAAGGATAAAACTATGCATTAAAATAATATTTTCATATTTTTGAATTTTTCTCAAAATCTACGGGTTAACCCCTACGAAAATATTGAGTTTTTCGGTAAATTCTCTATATACTGAAACCTATGATTTTTAGTGTTGTTTTAAATTTCTAAACACATTCTTCATTTTTATTAATTTATATTAAACTCTTTCATGGTTCATGAGCATCGTTTTATTTTTTTGTCATGTAATTTAGTAAAACTTCATAATACTCCTAAATTGGTGGACTAACCACGATAAAATCGCTATTCTCTAGAGAAACGGAGACAACAAAGTTCCAAACCTCTTTGACCTTCATCATATGTTACAGAAGGATGAAACTATGCATTAAAAAAATTTTCATATTTTTGAATTTTTCTCAAAATCTATGGGTTAACCCCTACGAAAATATTGAGTTTTTCGGTAAATTCTCTATATACTGAAACCTATGATTTTTAGTGTTGTTTTAAATTTCTAAACACATTCTTCATTTTTATTAATGTATATTAAACTCTCTTTCATGGTTCATAAGCATCGTTTTATTTTTTGTCATGTAATTTAGTTAAACTTCATATACTTCCTAAATTGGTGGACTAACCACGATAAAATCTATTCTTCTCTAGAGAAACGGAGACAACAAAGGTTCCAAACCTCTTTGACCTTCATCATATGTTACAGAAGGATGAAACTATGCATTAAAACAATATTTTCATATTTTTGAATTTTTCTCAAAATCTATGGGTTAACCCCTACGAAAATATTGAGTTTTTCGGTAAATTCTCTATATACTGAAACCTATGATCTTTAGTGTTGTTTTAAAATTTCTAAACACATTCTTCATTTTTATTAATGTATATTAAACTCTCTTTCATGGTTCATGAGCATCGTTTTAATTTTTTGTTTGTAATTTAGTTAAACTTCATAAACTCCTAAATTGGTGGACTAACCACGATAAAATCGCTATTCTAGAGAGAAACGGAGACAACAAAGGTTCCAAACCTCTTTGACCTTCATCATATGTTACAGAAGGATGAAACTATGCATTAAAACAATATTTTCATATTTTGATTTTTCTCAAAATCTATGGGTTAACCCCTACGAAAATATTGAGTTTTTCGGTAAATTCTCTATATACTGAAACCTATGATCTTTAGTGTTGTTTTAAAATTTCTAAACACATTCTTCATTTTTATTAATGTATATTAAACTCTCTTCATGGTTCATGAGCATCGTTTTAATTTTTTTCATGTAATTTAGTTAAACTTCATAATACTCCTAAATTGGTGGACTAACCACGATAAAATCGCTATTCTCTAGAGAAACGGAGACAACAAAGGTTACAAACCTCTTTGACCTTCATCATATGTTACAGAAGGATGAAAACTATGCATTAAAAACAATATTTTCATATTTTGAATTTTTCTCAAAATCTATGGGTTAACCCCTACGAAAATATTGAGTTTTCGGTAAATTCTCTATATACTGAAACCTATGATCTTTAGTGTTGTTTTAAAATTTCTAAACACATTTTTCATTTTTATTAATGTATATTAAACTCTCTTTCATGGTTCATGAGCATCGTTTTAATTTTTGTCAATTAATTTAGTAAAACTTCATAATACTTCCTAAATTGGTGGACTAACCACGATAAAATCGCTATTCTCTAGAGAAACGGAGACAACAAAGGTTCCAAACCTCTTTGACCTTCATCATATTTACAGAAGGATGAAACTATGCATTAAAATAATATTTTCATATTTTTGAATTTTTCTCAAAATCTATGGGTTAACCCCTACGAAAATATTGAGTTTTCGGTAAATTCTCTATATACTGAAACCTATGATCTTTAGTGTTGTTTTAAAATTTCTAAACAATTTTTCATTTTATTAATGTATATTAAACTCTCTTTCATGGTTCATGAGCATCGTTTTAATTTTGTTCATTAATTTAGTAAAACTTCATAATACTTCCTAAATTGGTGGACTAACCACGATAAAATCGCTATTCTCTAGAGAAACGGAGACAACAAAGGTTACAAACCTCTTTGACCTTCATCATATGTTACAGAAGGATGATGAAACTATGCATTAAAAAATATTTTCATATTTTGAATTTTTCTCAAAATCTATGGGTTAACCCCTACGAAAATATTGAGTTTTTCGGTAAATTCTCTATATACTGAAACCTATGATTTTAGTGTGTTTTTAAATTTCTAAACACATTCTTCATTTTTATTAATGTATATTAAACTCTCTTTCATGGTTCATGAGCATCGTTTTAATTTTTTGTCATTAATTTAGTAAAACTTCATAATACTTCCTAAATTGGTGGACTAACCACGATAAAATCGCTATTCTCTAGAGAAACGGAGACAACAAAGGTTCCAAACCTCTTTGACCTTCATCATATGTTACAGAAGGATGAAACTATGCATTAAAAAAATATTTTCATATTTTTGAATTTTTCTCAAATCTCTGGGTTAACCCCTACGAAAATATTGAGTTTTTCGGAAATTCTCTATATACTGAAACCTATGATCTTTAGTGTGTTTTAAAATTTCTAAACATTTTTCATTATTAATGTATATATTAAACTCTCTTTCATGGTTCATGAGAATCGTAATTTAGTAAAACTTCATATACTTCCTAAATTGGTGGACTAACCACGATAAAATCGCTATTCTCTAGAGAAACGGAGACAACAAAGGTTCCAAACCTCTTTGACCTTCATCATATGTTACAGAAGGATGAAAATATGCATTAAAAAATATTTTCATATTTTGAATTTTTCTCAAAATCTATGGGTTAACCCCTACGAAAATATTGAGTTTTTCGGTAAATTCTCTATATACTGAAACCTATGATCTTTAGTGTTGTTTTAAATTTCTAAACACATTCTTCATTTTTATTAATGTATATTAAACTCTCTTTCATGGTTCATGAGCATCGTTTTATTTTTTGTCATGTAATTTAGTTAACTTCATAATACTCCTAAATTGGTGGACTAACCACGATAAAATCGCTATTCTCTAGAGAAACGGAGACAACAAAGGTTCCAAACCTCTTTGACCTTCATCATATGTTACAGAAGGATGAAAACTATGCATTAAAAAATATTTTCATATTTTGAATTTTTCTCAAATCTATGGGTTAACCCCTACAAAAATATTGAGTTTTTCGGTAAATTCTCTATATACTGAAACCTATGATTTTTAGTGTTGTTTTAAATTTCTAAACACATTCTTCATTTTTAATAATGTATATTAAACTCTCTTTCATGGTTCATAAGCATCGTTATATTTTTTTGTCATGTAATTTAGTTAAAATCATAATACTCCCTAAATTGGTGGACTAACCACGATAAAATCGCTATTCTAGAGAAACGGAGACAACAAAGGTTCCAAACCTCTTTGACCTTCATCATATTTACAGAAGGATGAAAACTATGCATTAAAATAATATTTTCATATTTTTGAATTTTTCTCAAAATCTATGGGTTAACCCCTACAAAATATTGAGTTTTTCGGTAAATTCTCTATATACTGAAACCTATGATCTTTAGTGTTGTTTAAAAATTCTAAACAATTCTTATTTTTATTAATGTATATTAAACTCTCTTTCATGGTTCATGAGCATCGTTTTAATTTTTTGTCATTAATTTAGTAAAACTTCATAATACTTCCTAAATTGGTGGACTAACCACGATAAAATCGCTATTCTCTAGAGAGAACGGAGACAACAAAGGTTACAAACTCTTTGACCTTCATCATATGTTACAGAAGGATGAAACTATGCATTAAAAAAATATTTCATATTTTGAATTTTTCTCAAAATCTATGGGTTAACCCCTACGGAAATATTGAGTTTTTCGGTAAATTCTCTATATACTGAAACCTATGATCTTTAGTGTTGTTTTAAATTTCTAAACAAATTCTTCATTTTTATTAATGTATATTAAACTCTCATTCATGGTTCATGAGCATCGTTTTAATTTTTTGTCAATTAATTTAGTTAAACTTCATAATACTTCTTAAATTGGTGGACTAACCACGATAAAATCGCTATTCTCTAGAGAAACGGAGACAACAAAGGTTCCAACCTCTTTGACCTTCATCATATGTTACAGAAGGATGAAACTATGCATTAAAAAAATATTTTCATATTTTTGAATTTTTCTCAAAATCTATGGGTCCCCTACGAAAATATTGAGTTTTTCGGTAAATTTCTATATACTGAAACCTATGATCTTTAGTGTTGTTTTAAAATTTCTAAACACATTTTTCATTTTTATTAATGTATATTAAACTCTCTTTCATGGTTCATGAGAATCGTTTAATTTAGTAAAACTTCATAATACTTCCTAAATTGGTGGACTAACCACGATAAAATCGCTATTCTCTAGAGAAACGGAGACAACAAAGGTTCCAAACCTCTTTGACCTTCATCATATGTTACAGAAGGATGAAAACTATGCATTAAAAATATATTTTCATATTTTTGAATTTTTCTCAAAATCTATGGGTTAACCCCTACGAAAATATTGAGTTTTTCGGTAAATTCTCTATATACTGAAACCTATGATCTTTAGTGTTGTTTTAAATTTCTAAACACATTCTTCATTTTTATTAATGTATATTAAACTCTCTTTCATGGTTCATGAGCATCGTTTTATTTTTGTCATGTAATTTAGTAAAACTTCATAATACTCCCTAAATGGTGGACTAACCACGATAAAATCGCTATTCTCTAGAGAAACGGAGACAACAAAGGTTCCAAACCTCTTTGACCTTCATCATGTTACAGAAGGATGAAATATGCATTAAAAAAATTTTCATATTTTTGAATTTTTCTCAAAATCTATGGGTTAACCCCTACAAAAATATTGATTTTCGGTAAATTCTCTATATACTGAAACCTATGATCTTTAGTGTTGTTTAAAATTTCTAAACACATTCTTCATTTTTATTAATGTATATTAAACTCTCTTTCATGGTTCATGAGCATCGTTTAATTTTTTGTCATGTAATTTAGTAAAATCATAATACTTCCTAAATTGGTGGACTAACCACGATAAAATCGCTATTCTCTAGAGAAACGGAGACAACACAAAGTTCCAAACCTCTTTGACCTTCATCATATATTACAGAAGGATGAAATATGCATTAAAAAATATTTTCATATTTTTGAATTTTCTCAAAATCTATGGGTAACCCCTACGAAAATATTGAGTTTTTCGGTAAATTCTCTATATACTGAAACCTATGATCTTTAGTGTTGTTTTAAAAAATTTTAAACACATTCTTCATTTTTATTAATGTATATTAAACTCTCTTTCATGGTTCATGAGCATCGTTTTAATTTTTGTCTTGTAATTTAGTTAAACTTCATATACTTCCTAAATTGGTGGACTAACCACGATAAAATCGCTATTCTCTAGAGAAACGGAGACAACAAAGGTTCCAAACCTCTTTGACCTTTCATCATATGTTACAGAAGGATGATGAAACTATGCATTAAAAAAATATTTTCATATTTTTGAATTTTTCTCAAAATCTATGGGTTAACCCCTACGAAAATATTGAGTTTTTCGGTAAATTCTCTATATACTGAAACCTATGATCTTTAGTGTTGTTTTAAAATTTCTAAACACATTCTTCATTTTATTAATGTATATTAAACTCTCTTCATGGTTCATGAGCATCGTTTTAATTTTTGTCATGTAATTTAGTTAAACTTCATAATTCCTAAATTGGTGGACTAACCACGATAAAATCGCTATTCTCTAGAGAAACGGAGACAACAAAGTTTCCAAACCTCTTTGACCTTCATCATATGTTACAGAAGGATGAAACTATGCATTAAAAAATATTTTCATATTTTTGAATTTTTCTCAAAATCTATGGGTTAACCCCTACGAAAATATTGAGTTTTTCGGTAAATTCTCTATATACTGAAACCTATGATCTTTAGTGTTGTTTAAAATTTCTAAACACATTTTATTTTTATTAATGTATATTAAACTCTTTCATGGTTCATGAGCATCGTTTTAATTTTTTGTCATTAATTTAGTAAAACTTCATAATACTTCCTAAATTGGTGGACTAACCACGATAAAATCGCTATTCTCTAGAGAAACGGAGACAACAAAGGTTCCAAACCTCTTTGACCTTCATCATATGTTACAGAAGGATGAAACTATGCATTTAAAAAATATTTTCATATTTTTGAATTTTCTCAAAATCTATGGGTTAACCCCTACAAAATATTGAGTTTTTCGGTAAATTCTCTATATACTGAAACCTATGATCTTTAGTGTTGTTTTAAAATTTCTAAACACATTCTTATTTTTATTAATGTATATTAAACTCTCTTTCATGGTTCATGAGCATCGTTTTAATTTTTTGTAATTAATTTAGTAAAACTTCATAATACTTCCTAAATTGGTGGACTAACCACGATAAAATCGCTATTCTCTAGAGAAACGGAGACAACAAAGGTTACAAACCTCTTTGACCTTCATATGTTACAGAAGGATGAAAATATGCATTAAAAAAATTTTTCATATTTTTGAATTTTTCTCAAAATCTATGGGTAACCCCTACGGAAATATTAGTTTTTCGGTAAATTCTCTATATACTGAAACCTATGATCTTTAGTGTTGTTTTAAAATTTCTAAACACATTCTTCATTTTATTAATGTATATTAAACTCTTTCATGGTTCATGAGCATCGTTTAATTTTGTATAAAACTTTTCAATAATTCCTAAATTGGTGGACTAACCACGATAAAATCGCTATTCTCTAGAGAAACGGAGACAACAAAGGTTCCAAACCTCTTTGACCTTCATCATATGTTACAGAAGGATAAAAACTGCATTAAAAAATATTTTATATTTTTGAATTTTTCTCAAAATCTATGGGTTAACCCCTACGAAAATATTGAGTTTTTCGGTAAATTCTCTATATACTGAAACCTATGATCTTTAGTGTTGTTTTAAATTTCTAACACATTCTTCATTTTTATTAATGTATATTAAACTCTCTTTCATGGTTCATGAGCATCGTTTTATTTTTTGTCATGTAATTTAGTTAAACTTCATAATACTTCCTAAATGGTGGACTAACCACGATAAAATCGCTATTCTCTAGAGAAACGGAGACAACAAAGGTTCCAAACCTCTTTGACCTTCATCATATGTTACAGAAGGATGAAACTATGCATTAAAAGAATATTTTCATATTTTTGAATTTTTCTCAAAATCTATGGTTAACCCCTACGAAAATATTGAGTTTTTCGGTAAATTCTCTATATACTGAAACCTATGATCTTTAGTGTTGTTTTTAAATTTCTAAACACATTCTTCATTTTTAATTAATGTATTAAACTCTCTTTCATGGTTCATGAGCATCGTTTTATTTTTTGTCATGTAATTTAGTTAAAACTTCATAATACTCCCTAAATTGGTGGACTAACCACGATAAAATTGCTATTCTCTAGAGAAACGGAGACAACAAAGGTTCCAAACCTCTTTGACCTTCATCATATATTACAGAAGGATGAAACTATGCATTAAAACAATATTTTCATATTTTTGAATTTTCTCAAAATCTATGGGTTAACCCCTACGAAAATATTGAGTTTTTCGGTAAATTCTCTATATACTGAAACCTATGATCTTTAGTGTTGTTTTAAAATTTCTAAACACATTCTTCATTTTTTTAATGTATATTAAACTCTCTTTCATGGTTCATGAGCATCGTTTTAATTTTTGTCATGTAATTTAGTTAAACTTCATAATACTTCCTAAATTGGTGGACTAACCACGATAAAATCGCTATTCTCTAGAGAAACGGAGACAACAAAGTTTCCAAACCTCTTTGACCTTCATCATATGTTACAGAAGGATGAAAACTATGCATTAAAACAATATTTTCATATTTTTGAATTTTTCTCAAAATCTATGGGTTAACCCCTACGAAAATATTGAGTTTTTCGGTAAATTCTCTATATACTGAAACCTATGATCTTTAGTGTTGTTTTAAATTTCTAAACACATTCTTCATTTTTATTAATGTATATTAAACTCTTTCATGGTTCATGAGCATCGTTTTAATTTTTTGTCATTAATTTAGTAAAACTTCATAATACTTCCTAAATTGGTGGACTAACCACGATAAAATCGCTATTCTCTAGAGAAACGGAGACAACAAAGGTTCCAAACCTCTTTGACCTTCATCATATGTTACAGAAGGATGAAACTATGCATTAAAAAATATTTTCATATTTTTGAATTTTTCTCAAAATCTATGGGTTAACCCCTACGAAAATATTGAGTTTTTCGGTAAATTCTCTATATACTGAAACCTATGATCTTTAGTGTTGTTTTAAATTTCTAAACACATTTTCATTTTTATTAATGTATATTAAACTCTCTTTCATGGTTCATGAGCATCGTTTAATTTTTTGTCATTAATTTAGTAACACTTCATAATACTTCCTAAATTGGTGGACTAACCACGATAAAATCGCTATTCTCAAGAGAAACGGAGACAACAAAGGTTCCAAACCTATTTGACCTTCATCATATGTTACAGAAGGATGAAACTATGCATTAAAAAAATATTTTCATATTTTTGAATTTTTCTCAAAATCTATGGGTTAACCCCTACGAAAATATTGAGTTTTTCGGTAAATTCTCTATATACTGAAACCTATGATCTTTAGTGTTGTTTAAAATTTCTAAACACATTCTTCATTTTTATTAATGTATATTAAACTCTCTTTCATGGTTCATGAGCATCGTTTAATTTTTGTCTTGTAATTTAGTTAAACTTCATAATACTTCCTAAATTGGTGGACTAACCACGATAAAATCGCTATTCTCTAGAGAAACGGAGACAACAAAGGTTCCAAACCTCTTTGACCTTTCATGTTACAATGATGACAAAAAATATGCATTAAAAAATATTTTCATATTTTTGAATTTTTCTCAAAATCTATGGGTTAACCCCTACGAAAATATTGAGTTTTTCGGTAAATTCTCTATATACTGAAACCTATGATCTTTAGTGTTGTTTTAAATTCTAAACACATTCTTTTTTTTATTAATGTATATTAAACTCTCTTTCATGGTTCATGAGCATCGTTTTAATTTTTGTCATTAATTTAGTAAACTTCATAATACTTCTAAATTGGTGGACTAACCACGATAAAATCGCTATTCTCTAGAGAAACGGAGACAACAAAGGTTCCAAACCTCTTTGACCTTCATCATATGTTACAGAAGGATGAAACTATGCATTAAAAAAATTTTCATTTTTGAATTTTTCTCAAAATCTATGGGTTAACCCCTACGAAAATATTGAGTTTTTCGGTAAATTCTCTATATACTGAAACCTATGATCTTTAGTGTTGTTTTAAAATTTCTAAACACATTTTCATTTTATTAATGTATATTAAACTCTCTTTCATGGTTCATGAGCATCGTTTTAATTTTTTGTCATTAATTTAGTAAAACTTCATAATACTTCCTAAATTGGTGGACTAACCACGATAAAATCGCTATTCTCTAGAGAAACGGAGACAACAAAGGTTCCAACCTCTTTGACCTTCATCATATGTTACAGAAGGATGAAACTATGCATTAAAAAAATATTTTCATTTTTGAATTTTTCTCAAAATCTATGGGTTACCCCTACGAAAATATTGAGTTTTTCGGTAAATTCTCTATATACTGAAACCTATGATCTTTAGTGTTGTTTTAAAATTTCTAAACACATTCTTCATTTTATTAATGTATATTAAACTCTCTTTCATGGTTCATGAGCATCGTTTTAATTTTTTGTCTGTAATTTAGTTAAACTTCATAATACTTCCTAAATTGGTGGACTAACCACGATAAAATCGCTATTCTCTAGAGAAACGGAGACAACAAAGTTTTCAAACCTCTTTGACATTTATCATATGTTACAGAAGGATGAAACTATGCATTAAAAATATTTTCATATTTTTGAATTTTTCTCAAAATATGGGTTAACCCCTACGAAAATATTGAGTTTTTCGGTAAATTCTCTATATACTGAAACCTATGATTTAGTGTTGTTTTAAAATTTCTAAACACATTCTTCATTTTTATTAATGTATATTAAACTCTCTTCATGGTTCATGAGCATCGTTTTAATTTTTTGTCATTAATTTAGTAAAACTTCATATACTTCCTAAATTGGTGGACTAACCACGATAAAATCGCTATTCTCTAGAGAAACGGAGACAACAAAGGTTCCAAACCTCTTTGACCTTCATCATATGTTACAGAAGGATGAAACTATGCATTAAAATAATATTCATATTTTTTGAATTTTTCTCAAAATCTATGGGTTAACCCCTACAAAATATTGAGTTTTTCGGTAAATTTCTATATACTGAAACCTATGATCTTTAGTGTTGTTTTAAAATTTCTAAACACATTCTTATTTTTATTAATGTATATTAAACTCTCTTTCATGGTTCATGAGCATCGTTTTAATTTTTGTCAATTAATTTAGTAAAACTTCATAATACTTCCTAAATTGGTGGACTAACCACGATAAAATCGCTATTCTCTGAAGAAACGGAGACAACAAAGGTTACAAACCTCTTTGACCTTCATCATATGTTACAGAAGGATGAAACTATGCATTAAAAAAATATTTTCATATTCTTGAATTTTTCTCAAAATCTATGGGTTAACCCCTACGAAAATATTGAGTTTTTCGGGAATTCTCTATATACTGAAACCTATGATCTTTAGTGTTGTTTTAAAATTTCTAAACACATTTCATTTTTATTAATGTATATTAAAACTCTTTCATGGTTCATGAGAATCGTTTTAATTTAGTAAAACTTCATAATACTTCCTAAATTGGTGGACTAACCACGATAAAATCGCTATTCTCTAGAGAAACGGAGACAACAAAGGTTCCAAACAACTTTGACCTTCATCATATGTTACAGAAGGATGAAACTATGCATTAAAAAATATTTTCATATTTTTGAATTTTCTCAAAATCTATGGGTTAACCCCTACGAAAATATTGAGTTTTTCGGTAAATTCTCTATATACTGAAACCTATGATCTTTAGTGTTGTTTTAAATTTCTAAACACATTCTTCATTTTTATTAATGTATATTAAACTCTCTTTCATGGTTCATGAGCATCGTTTTATTTTTTGTCATGTAATTTAGTTAAACTTCATAATACTTCCTAATTGTGGACTAACCACGATAAAATCGCTATTCTCTAGAGAAACGGAGACAACAAAGGTTCCAAACCTCTTTGACCTTCATCATATGTTACAGAAGGATGAAACTATGCATTAAAAAATATTTTCATATTTTTTGAATTTTCTCAAAATCTATGGGTTAACCCCTACGAAAATATTGAGTTTTTCGGTAAATTCTCTATATACTGAAACCTATGATCTTTAGTGTTGTTTTAAATTTCTAAACACATTCTTCATTTTTATTAATGTATATTAAACTCTCTTTCATGGTTCATGAGCATCGTTTTAATTTTTTGTCATGTAATTTAGTAAAATCATAATACTTCCTAAATTGGTGGACTAACCACGATAAAATCGCTATTCTAGAGAAACGGAGACAACAAAGGTTCCAAACCTCTTTGACCTTCATCATATGTTACAGAAGGATGAAACTATGCATTAAAAAATATTTTCATATTTTTGAATTTTTCTCAAAATCTATGGGTTAACCCCTAAAATATTGAGTTTTTCGGTAAATTCTCTATATACTGAAACCTATGATCTTTAGTGTTGTTTTAAAATTTCTAAACACATTTTCATTTTTATTAATGTATATTAAACTCTCTTTCATGGTTCATGAGCATCGTTTTATTTTTTGTCATGTAATTTAGTAAACTTCATAATACTTCCTAAATTGGTGGACTAACCACGATAAAATCGCTATTCTCTAGAGAACGGAGACAACAAAGTTTCCAAACCTCTTTGACCTTTATCATATGTTACAGAAGGATGAAACTATGCATTAAAAACAATATTTTCATATTTTTGAATTTTTCTCAAAATCTATGGGTTAACCCCTACGAAAATATTGAGATTTTCGGTAAATTCTCTATATACTGAAACCTATGATCTTTAGTGTTGTTTTAAAATTTCTAAACACATTCTTCATTTTTATTAATGTATATTAAACTCTCTTTCATGGTTCATGAGCATCGTTTTAATTTTTTGTCAATTAATTTAGTAAAACTTCATAATACTTCCTAAAATGGTGGACTAACCACGATAAAATCGCTATTCTCTAGAGAAACGGAGACAACAAAGGTTCCAAACCTCTTTGACCTTCATCATATGTTACAGAAGGATGAAAATATGCATTAAAAAAATATTTCATATTTTTGAATTTTTCTCAAAATCTATGGGTTAACCCCTACGAAAATATTGAGTTTTCGGTAAATTCTCTATATACTGAAACCTATGATCTTTAGTGTTGTTTTAAAACTTCTAAACACATTCTTCATTTTTATTAATGTATATTAAACTCTCTTTCATGGTTCATGAGCATCGTTTTAATTTTTTGTCATTTAATTTAGTAAAACTTCATAATACTTCTTAAATTGGTGGACTAACCACGATAAAATCGCTATTCTCTAGAGAGAAACGGAGACAACAAGGTTCCAAACCTCTTTGACCTTCATCATATGTTACAGAAGGATGAAAACTATGCATTAAAAAAATATTTTCATATTTTTGAATTTTTCTCAAAATCTATGGGTTAACCCCTACAAAAATATTGAGTTTTTCGGTAAATTCTCTATATACTGAAACCTATGATCTTTAGTGTTGTTTTAAATTTTCTAAACACATTTTTCATTTTTATTAATGTATATTAAACTCTATTTCATGGTTCATGAGCATCGTTTTAATTTTTGTCATTAATTTAGTAAAACTTCATAATACTTCCTAAATTGGTGGACTAACCACGATAAAATCGCTATTCTCAAGAGAAACGGAGACAACAAAGGTTCCAAACCTATTTGACCTTCATCATATGTTACAGAAGGATGAAACTATGCATTAAAAAAATATTTTCATATTTTTGAATTTTTCTCAAAATCTATGGGTTAACCCCTACGAAAATATTGAGTTTTTCGGTAAATTCTCTATATACTGAAACCTATGATCTTAGTGTTGTTTTAAAATTTCTAAACACATTCTTCATTTTTATTAATGTATATTAAACTCTCTTTCATGGTTCATGAGCATCGTTTTAATTTTTTGTCATGTAATTTAGTAAAACTTCATAATACTCCCTAATTGGTGGACTAACCACGATAAAATCGCTATTCTCTAGAGAAACGGAGACAACAAAGTTCCAAACCTCTTTGACCTTCATCATATGTTACAGAAGGATGAAACTATGCATTAAACAAATATTTTCATATTTTTGAATTTTTCTCAAAATCTATGGGTTAACCCCTACGAAAATATTGAGTTTTTCGGTAAATTCTCTATATACTGAAACCTATGATCTTTAGTGTTGTTTTAAATTTCTAAACACATTCTTCATTTTATTAATGTATATTAAACTCTCTTTCATGGTTCATGAGCATCGTTTTAATTTTTTGTCAATTAATTTAGTAAAACTTCATAATACTTCCTAAATTGGTGGACTAACCACGATAAAATTGCTATTCTCTAGAGAACGGAGACAACAAAGGTTCCAAACCTCTTTGACCTTCATCATATATTACAGAAGGATGAAATATGCATTAAAAAATATTTTCATATTTTGAATTTTTCTCAAAATCTATGGGTTAACCCCTACGAAAATATTGAGTTTTTGGTAAATTCTCTATATACTGAAACCTATGATCTTTAGTGTTGTTTTAAATTTCTAAACACATTTTTCATTTTTATTAATGTATATTAAACTCTCTTTCATGGTTCATGAGCATCGTTTTAATTTTTGTCATTAATTTAGTAAAACTTCATAATACTTCTCCTAAATTGGTGGACTAACCACGATAAAATCGCTATTCTCTAGAGAAACGGAGACAACAAAGGTTCCAAACCTCTTTGACCTTCATCATATGTTACAGAAGGATGAAACTATGCATTAAAATAATATTTTCATATTTTTGAATTTTTCTCAAAATCTATGGGTTAACCCCTACGAAAATATTGAGTTTTTCGGTAAATTCTCTATATGACTGAACCTATGATCTTTAGTGTTGTTTTAAATTTCTAAACACATTCTTCATTTTTATTAATGTATATTAAACTCTCTTTCATGGTTCATGAGCATCGTTTTAATTTTTTGTCATGTAATTTAGTAAACTTCATAATACTTCCTAAATTGGTGGACTAACCACGATAAAATCGCTATTCTCTAGAGAAACGGAGACAACAAAGGTTCCAAACCTCTTTGACCTTCATCATATGTTACAGAAGGATGAAAACTATGCATTAAAACAATATTTTCATATTTTTGAATTTTTCTCAAAATCTATGGGTTAACCCCTACGAAAATATTGAGTTTTTCGGTAAATTCTCTATATACTGAAACCTATGATCTTTAGTGTTGTTTTAAATTTCTAAACACATTTTTCATTTTTATTAATGTATATTAAACTCTCTTTCATGGTTCATGAGCATCGTTTTAATTTTTTTGTCAATAATTTAGTAAACTTCATAATACTTCCTAAATTGGTGGACTAACCACGATAAAATCGCTATTCTCTAGAGAAACGGAGACAACAAAGGTTCCAAACCTATTTGACCTTCATCATATGTTACAGAAGGATGAAACTATGCATTAAAAAAATATTTTCATATTTTTGAATTTTTCTCAAAATCTATGGGTTAACCCCTACGAAAATATTGAGTTTTTCGGTAAATTCTCTATACTGAAACCTATGATCTTTAGTGTTGTTTTAAAATTTCTAAACACATTCTTCATTTTTATTAATGTATATTAAACTCTCTTCATGGTTCATGAGCATCGTTTAATTTTTTGTCAATTAATTTAGTAAAACTTCATAATACTTCCTAAATTGGTGGACTAACCACGATAAAATCGCTATTCTCTAGAGAACGGAGACAACAAAGTTTCCAACCTCTTTGACCTTCATCATATGTTACAGAAGGATGAAACTATGCATTAAAAAAATATTTTCATATTTTTGAATTTTTCTCAAAATCTATGGTTAACCCCTACGAAATATTGAGTTTTTCGGTAAATTCTCTATATACTGAAACCTATGATCTTTAGTGTTGTTTTAAATTTCTAAACACATTCTTCATTTTTATTAATGTATATTAAACTCTTTCATGGTTCATGAGCATCGTTTAATTTTTTGTCATTAATTTAGTAAAACTTCAATACTCCTAAATTGGTGGACTAACCACGATAAAATCGCTATTCTCTAGAGAAACGGAGACAACAAAGGTTCAAACCTCTTTGACCTTCATCATATGTTACAGAAGGATGAAACTATGCATTAAAACAATATTTTCATATTTTTGAATTTTTCTCAAAATCTATGGGTTAACCCCCTACGAAAATATTGAGTTTTTCGGTAAATTCTCTATATACTGAAACCTATGATCTTTAGTGTTGTTTTAAATTTTCTAAACACATTTTCATTTTTATTAATGTATATTAAACTCTCTTTCATGGTTCATGAGCATCGTTTTAATTTTTTGTCATGTAATTTAGTAAAACTTCATAATACTTCTAAATTGGTGGACTAACCACGATAAAATCGCTATTCTCTAGAGAAACGGAGACAACAAAGGTTCCAAACCTCTTTGACCTTCATCATATGTTACAGAAGGATGAAACTATGCATTAAAAAATATTTTCATATTTTTGAATTTTTCTCAAAATCTATGGGTTAACCTTTACGAAAATATTGAGTTTTCGGTAAATTCTCTATATACTGAAACCTATGATCTTTAGTGTTGTTTTAAAATTTCTAAACACATTCTTCATTTTTATTAATGTATATTAAACTCTCTTTCATGGTTCATGAGCATCGTTTTAATTTTTTGTCATGTAATTTAGTAAAACTTCATAATATCCTAAATTGGTGGACTAACCACGATAAAATCGCTATTCTCTAGAGAAACGGAGACAACAAAGGTTCCAAACCTCTTTGACCTTCATCATATGTTACAGGAGGATGAAACTATGCATTAAAACAATATTTCATATTTTTGAATTTTCTCAAAATCTATGGGTTAACCCCTACGAAAATATTGAGTTTTTCGGTAAATTCTCTATATACTGAAACCTATGATCTTTAGTGTTGTTTAAAATTCTAAACACATTCTTCATTTTTATTAATGTATATTAAACTCTCTTCATGGTTCATGAGCATCGTTTTAATTTTTGTCATTAATTTAGTAAAACTTCATAATACTTCCTAAATTGGTGGACTAACCACGATAAAATCGCTATTCTCTAGAGAAACGGAGACAACAAAGGTTCCAAACCTCTTTGACCTTCATCATATTACAGAAGGATGAAACTATGCATTAAAAAATATTTTCATATTTTTGAATTTTCTCAAAATCTATGGGTTAACCCCTACGAAAATATTGAGTTTTCGGTAAATTCTCTATATACTGAAACCTATGATCTTTAGTGTTGTTTTAAATTTCTAAACACATTCTTCATTTTATTAATGTATATTAAACTCTCTTTCATGGTTCATGAGCATCGTTTTAATTTTTTGTCATGTAATTTAGTTAAACTTCATAATACTTCCTAAATTGGTGGACTAACCACGATAAAATCGCTATTCTAGAGAAACGGAGACAACAAAGTTTCCAAACCTCTTTGACCTTCATCATATGTTACAGAAGGATGAAAACTATGCATTAAAAAAATATTCATATTTTTGAATTTTTCTCAAATCTATGGGTTAACCCCTACGAAAATATTGAGTTTTTCGGTAAATTCTCTATATACTGAAACCTATGATCTTTAGTGTTGTTTTAAAATTTCTAAACACATTCTTCATTTTTATTAATGTATATTAAACTCTCTTTCATGGTTCATGAGCATCGTTTTAATTTTTTGTCATTAATTTAGTAAAACTTCATAATACTTCCTAAATTGGTGGACTAACCACGATAAAATCGCTATTCTCTAGAGAAACGGAGACAACAAGGTTCCAAACCTCTTTGACCTTCATCATATGTTACAGAAGATGATGAAATATGCATTAAAAAATATTTTCATATTTTTGAATTTTTCTCAAAATCTATGGGTAACCCCTACGAAAATATTGAGTTTTTCGGTAAATTCTCTATATACTGAAACCTATGATCTTTAGTGTGTTTTAAAATTCTAAACACATTCTTCATTTTATTAATGTATATTAAACTCTCTTTCATGGTTCATGAGCATCGTTTTAATTTTTTGTTGTAATTTAGTTAAAACTTCATAATACTCCCTAATTGGTGGACTAACCACGATAAAATCGCTATTCTCAAGAGAAACGGAGACAACAAAGGTTACAAACCTCTTTGACCTTCATCATATGTTACAGAAGGATGAAAATATGCATTAAAAAATATTTTCATATTTTTGAATTTTTCTCAAAATCTATGGTTAACCCCTACGAAAATATTGAGTTTTTCGGTAAATTCTCTATATACTGAAACCTATGACTTTAGTGTTGTTTTAAAATTTCTAAACAATTCTTCATTTTTATTAATGTATATTAAACTCTCTTTCATGGTTCATGAGCATCGTTTTAATTTTTTGTCATTAATTTAGTTAAACTTCATAATACTTCTAAATTGGTGGACTAACCACGATAAAATCGCTATTCTAGAGAAACGGAGACAACAAAAGTTCCAACCTCTTTGACCTTCATCATATATTACAGAAGGATGAAACTATGCATTAAAACAATATTTCATATTTTTGAATTTTTCTCAAAATCTATGGGTTAACCCCTACGAAAATATTGAGTTTTCGGTAAATTCTCTATATACTGAAACCTATGATCTTTAGTGTTGTTTTAAAATTTCTAAACACATTCTTCATTTTATTAATGTATATATAAACTCTCTTTCATGGTTCATGAGCATCGTTTTAATTTTTGTCATGTAATTTAGTAAAACTTCATAATACTTCCTAAATGGTGGACTAACCACGATAAAATCGCTATTCTCTAGAGAAACGGAGACAACAAAGGTTCCAAACCTCTTTGACCTTCATCATATGTTACAGAAGGATGAAATATGCATTAAAACAATATTTCATATTTTTGAATTTTTCTCAAAATCTATGGGTTAACCCCTACGAAAATATTGAGTTTTTCGGTAAATTCTCTATATACTGAAACCTATGATCTTTAGTGTTGTTTTAAAATTTCTAAACACATTTTCATTTTTATTAATGTATATTAAACTCTCTTTCATGGTTCATGAGCATCGTTTTAATTTTTTGTCATTAATTTAGTAAAACTTCATAATACTTCCTAAATTGGTGGACTAACCACGATAAAATCGCTATTCTCTAGAGAAACGGAGACAACAAAGGTTCCACCACCTTTGACCTTCATCATATGTTACAGAAGGATGAAAATATGCATTAAAAAAATATTTTCATATTTTGAATTTTTCTCAAAATCTATGGGTTAACCCCTACGAAAATATTGAGTTTTTCGGTAAATTCTCTATATACTGAAATATGATCTTTAGTGTTGTTTTAAAATTTCTAAACACATTCTTCATTTTATTAATGTATATTAAACTCTCTTTCATGGTTCATAAGCATCGTTTTATTTTTCTGTCATGTAATTTAGTTAAACTTCATAATACTCCCTAAATTGGTGGACTAACCACGATAAAATCGCTATTCTCTAGAGAAACGGAGACAACAAAGTTTCCAAACCTCTTTGACCTTTATCATATGTTACAGAAGGATGAAAATATGCATTAAAACAATATTTTCATATTTTTGAATTTTTCTCAAAATCTATGGGTTAACCCCTACGAAAATATTGAGATTTTCGGTAAATTCTCTATATACTGAAACCTATGATCTTTAGTGTTGTTTTAAAATTTCTAAACACATTCTTCATTTTTATTAATGTATATTAAAACTCTTTCATGGTTCATGAGCATCGTTTTATTTTTTGTCATTAATTTAGTAAAAACTTCATACTTCTTAAATTGGTGGACTAACCACGATAAAATCGCTATTCTCTAGAGAAACGGAGACAACAAAGGTTCCAAACCTCTTTGACCTTCATCATATGTTACAGAAGGATGAAACTATGCATTAAAAAAATATTTTCATATTTTTGAATTTTCTCAAAATCTATGGGTTAACCCCTACGAAAATATTGAGTTTTTCGGTAAATTCTATATACTGAAACCTATGATCTTTAGTGTTTTTAAATTTTCTAAACACATTCTTCATTTTATTAATGTATATTAAACTCTCTTTCATGGTTCATGAGCATCGTTTTAATTTTTTGTCATGTAATTTAGTTAAACTTCATAATACTTCCTAAATTGGTGGACTAACCACGATAAAATCGCTATTCTCTAGAGAAACGAGACAACAAAGTTTACAAACCTCTTTGACCTTCATCATATGTTACAGAAGGATGAAAACTATGCATTAAAACAATATTTTCATATTTTTGAATTTTTCTCAAAATCTATGGGAACCCCTACGAAATATTACTTTTCGGAAATAATTTTTATAAACTGAAACCTAAGATCTTTAGTGTTGTTTAAAATTTCTAAACAATTCTTCATTTTTATTAATGTATATTAAACTCTCATTCATGGTTCATGAGCATCGTTTTAATTTTTTGTCAATTAATTTAGTTAAACTTCATAACACTTCTTAAATTGGTGGACTAACCACGATAAAATCGCTATTCTCTAGAGAAACGGAGACAACAAAAGTTCCAAACCTCTTTGACCTTCATCATATATTACAGAAGGATGAAACTATGCATTAAAACAATATTTTCATATTTTTGAATTTTTCTCAAAATCTATGGGTCCCTACGAAAATATTGAGTTTTTCGATAAATTATCTATATACTGAAACCTATGATCTTTAGTGTTGTTTTAAAATTTCTAAACACATTCTTCATTTTTATTAATGTATATTAAACTCTCTTTCATGGTTCATGAGCATCGTTTTAATTTTTGTCTGTAATTTAGTAAAACTTCATAATACTTCCTAAATTGGTGGACTAACCACGATAAAATCGCTATTCTCTAGAGAAACGGAGACAACAAAGGTTCCAAACCTCTTTGACCTTCATCATATATTACAGAAGAATGAAACTATGCATTAAAACAATATTTTCATATTTTTGAATTTTTCTCTCAAATCTATGGGTTAACCCCTACGAAAATATTGAGTTTTTCGGGTAAATTCTCTATATACTGAAACCTATGATCTTTAGTGTTGTTTTAAAATTTCTAAACACATTCTTCATTTTTATTAATGTATATTAAACTCTCTTTCATGGTTCATGAGCATCGTTTTAATTTTTTGTCAATAATTTAGTAAAACTTCATAATACTTCCTAAATTGGTGGACTAACCACGATAAAATCGCTATTCTCAAGAGAAACGGAGACAACAAAGGTTCCAAACCTCTTTGACCTTCATCATATGTTACAGAAGGATGATGAAACTATGCATTAAAATAATATTTTCATATTTTTGAATTTTTCTCAAAATCTATGGGTTAACCCCTACGAAAATATTGAGTTTTTCGGTAAATTCTCTATATACTGAAACCTATGATCTTTAGTGTTGTTTTAAAATTTCTAAACACATTCTTCATTTTATTAATGTATATTAAACTCTCTTCATGGTTCATGAGCATCGTTTTAATTTTTGTCATGTAATTTAGTTAAACTTCATAATACTTCCTAAATTGGTGGACTAACCACGATAAAATCGCTATTCTCTAGAGAAACGGAGACAACAAAGTTTTCAAACCTCTTTGACATTTATCATATGTTACAGAAGGATGAAAAAATGCATTAAAACAATATTTTCATATTTTTTGAATTTTTCTCAAAATCTATGGTAACCCCTACGAAAATATTGAGTTTTTCGGTAAATTCTCTATATACTGAAACCTATTATCTTTAGTGTTGTTTTAAAATTTCTAAACACATTCTTCATTTTTATTAATGTATATTAAAACTCTTTCATGGTTCATGAGCATCGTTTAATTTTTTGTCAATTAATTTAGTAAAACTTCATAATACTTCCTAATTGGTGGACTAACCACGATAAAATCGCTATTCTCTAGAGAAACGGAGACAACAAAGGTTCAAACCTCTTTGACCTTCATCATATGTTACAGAAGGATGAAAATATGCATTAAAAATATTTTCATATTTTTGAATTTTTCTCAAAATCTATGGGTTAACCCCTACGAAAATATTGAGTTTTTCGGTAAATTCTCTATATACTGAAACCTATGATCTTTAGTGTTGTTTTAAAATTTCTAAACACATTCTTCAATTTATGTATATTAAACTCTCTTTCATGGTTCATGAGCATCGTTTTAATTTTTGTCATGTAATTTAGTAAAACTTCATATTATTCCTAAATTGGTGGACTAACCACGATAAAATCGCTATTCTCTAGAGAAACGGAGACAACAAAGTTTCCAAACCTCTTTGACCTTCATATATGTTACAGAAGGATGAAACTATGCATTAAAACAAATTTTCATATTTTTGAATTTTTCTCAAAATCTATGGGTAACCCCTACGAAATATTGAGTTTTTCGGTAAATCTCTATATACTGAAACCTATGATCTTTAGTGTTGTTTTAAATTTTCTAAACAAATTCTTCATTTTTATTAATGTATATTAAACTCTCTTTCATGGTTCATGAGCATCGTTTTAATTTTTTGTCATTAATTTAGTAAAACTTCATAATACTTCCTAAATTGGTGGACTAACCACGATAAAATCGCTATTCTCTAGAGAAACGGAGACAACAAAGGTTCCAACCTCTTTGACCTTCATCATATGTTACAGAGGAGGATGAAAACTATGCATTAAAAAATATTTTCATATTTTTGAATTTTTCTCAAAATCTATGGGTTAACCCCTACGAAAATATTGAGTTTTTCGGTAAATTCTCTATATACTGAAACCTATGATCTTTAGTGTTGTTTTAAAATTTCTAAACACATTCTTCATTTTTATTAATGTATATTAAACTCTCTTTCATGGTTCATGAGCATCGTTTTAATTTTTGTCATGTAATTTAGTAAAACTTCATAATACTCCTAAATTGGTGGACTAACCACGATAAAATCGCTATTCTCTAGAGAAACGGAGACACAAAGTTTCCAAACCTCTTTGACCTTCATCATATGTTACAGAAGGATGAAATATGCATTAAAACAATATTTCATATTTTTGAATTTTTCTCAAAATCTATGGTTAACCCCTACGAAAATATTGAGTTTTTCGGTAAATTCTCTATATACTGAAACCTATGATCTTTAGTGTTGTTTTAAATTTCTAAACACATTCTTCATTTTTATTAATGTATATTAAACTCTCTTTCATGGTTCATGAGCATCGTTTTAATTTTTGTCATGTAATTTAGTAAAACTTCATAATCCTTAAATTGGTGGACTAACCACGATAAAATCGCTATTCTCTAGAGAAACGGAGACAACAAAGGTTCCAAACCTCTTTGACCTTCATCATATGTTACAGAAGGATGAAACTATGCATTAAAAAATATTTTCATATTTTTGAATTTTTCTCAAAATCTATGGTTAACCCCTACGAAAATATTGAGTTTTTCGGTAAATTCTCTATATACTGAAACCTATGATCTTTAGTGTTGTTTTAAAATTCTAAACACATTCTTCATTTTTATTAATGTATATTAAACTCTCTTTCATGGTTCATGAGCATCGTTTTAATTTTTTGTCATGTAATTTAGTAAACTTCATAATACTCCCTAAATTGGTGGACTAACCACGATAAAATCGCTATTCTCTAGAGAAACGGAGACAACAAAGTTTACAAACCTCTTTGACCTTCATCATATGTTACAGAAGGATGAAAATATGCATTAAAAAAATATTTTCATATTTTTGAATTTTTCTCAAAATCTATGGGTTAACCCCTACGAAAATATTGAGTTTTTCGGTAAATTCTCTATATACTGAAACCTATGATCTTTAGTGTTGTTTTAAATTTCTAAACACATTCTTCATTTTATTAATGTATATTAAACTCTCTTTCATGGTTCATGAGCATCGTTTTAATTTTTTGTCAATAATTTAGTAAAACTTCATAATACTTCTTAAATTGGTGGACTAACCACGATAAAATCGCTATTCTCAAGAGAACGGAGACAACAAAAGTTAAAACCTCTTTGACCTTCATCATATGTTACAGAAGGATGAAAATATGCATTAAAAATATTTTCATATTTTTGAATTTTTCTCAAAATCTATGGGTTAACCCTACGAAAATATTGAGTTTTTCGGTAAATTCTCTATATACTGAAACCTATGATCTTTAGTGTTGTTTTAAAATTTCTAAACACATTCTTCATTTTTATTAATGTATATTAACTCTTTCATGGTTCATGAGCATCGTTTAATTTTTTGTCATGTAATTTAGTAAAACTTCATAATACTCCTAAATTGGTGGACTAACCACGATAAATCGCTATTCTCAGAGAAACGGAGACAACAAAGGTTACAAACCTCTTTGACCTTCTTCATATTACAGAAGGATGAAATATGCATTAAAACAATATTTTCATATTTTTGAATTTTTCTCAAAATCTATGGGTTAACCCCTACGAAAATATTGAGTTTTCGGTAAATCTCTATATTACTGAAACCTATGATCTTTAGTGTTGTTTTAAAATTTCTAAACAATTCTTCATTTATTAATGTATATTAAACTCTCTTTCATGGTTCATGAGCATCGTTTTAATTTTTGTCATGTAATTTAGTAAAACTTCATAATCTTCCTAAATGGTGGACTAACCACGATAAAATCGCTATTCTAGAGAAACGGAGACAACAAAGGTACAAACCTCTTTGACCTTCATCATATGTTACAGAAGGATGAAAACTATGCATTAAAATATATTTTCATATTTTTGAATTTTCTCAAAATCTATGGGTTAACCCCTACGAAATATTGAGTTTTTCGGTTACTTATCTAATAGAAACCTATGATCTTTAGTGTTGTTTTTAAATTTCTAAACACCATTCTTTCTTTTTATTAATGTATATTAAACTCTCTTTCATGGTTCATGAGCATCGTTTTATTTTTTGTCATGTAATAGTTTTAAACTTCATATATACTTCCTAAATTGGTGGACTAACCACGATAAAATCGCTATTCTCAAGAGAAACGGAGACAACAAAGTTACAAACCTCTTTGACCTTCATCATATGTTTTAGAAGGATGAAACTATGCATTAAAAAAATATTTTCATATTTTGAATTTTTCTCAAAATCTATGGGTTAACCCCTACGAAAATATTGAGATTTTCGGTAAATTTCTATATACTGAAACCTATGATCTTTAGTGTTGTTTTAAATTTTCTAAACACATTCTCATTTTTATTAATGTATATTAAACTCTCTTTCATGGTTCATGAGCATCGTTTTAATTTTTTGTCAATAATTTAGTAAAATTCATAATACTTCCTAAATTGTGGACTAACCACGATAAAATCGCTATTCTCTCACACAATGCATACTATTTTGTATTGATCTTGAATAGGTCATGGTCCAAAAAAGTAGTAGACCGCGCTTATTAGTTCTTGTTGAGCAAAGATGTCGGATTTGACGGCCGGTAAAGATTAAGCTTTGTCTAGTTGTGGGATTATAGATACATGCTTTTCTGCAAATAGTGTATAAAATCAGACTGCGAAGAACAACCATCCTGTCTCCTCCCATCCCTGGGAAAGTCAAATCTAGTTCTAAGGATGATTCAGCACTATTACTAAAGGACGACGATAACCTTAATGATAGCAGATCAGAATTTCCACGGTTGTGGCAGAGCTCCATTGAATCACACTTAAAGTGTCTCACCGAATGCACCGAAATCAAACTCATGTATAGACCAAGAAGTTGCGGTCGCGATGATGAAACCGTGAGATAAAGGTTGGTAAAATATCGAGAACGGATCAGACAAGACCATAGCTTTGAGACACACCTGAACCTCATAAGCGATTTAGCAGGCAACCTAGTTAGGATTTCTATCATGAGATCAAAAGGAATCTCTGGTGCCACGAAATCTGCTCGTCTTCTCAACAGATACTTAACCATAGCTATGTCTAATTCACGGTGACGCTTTTTGGAGATATATATAAGTAGTAGTAAATAGAAAACAGAGAAAGACTACCGACTAGGGTTTAATGATCTTTGTCAAATTGGAATATTTCCTTTTTTCTACTTTTTTTACTGCACACTAAACGCTAAACGGCGACGGTTTCCTTTGCTATAGCCTCCATATGAAGCAAAAAAAAATAGCAATATCTTGGGTTGGGCTCACGTTAGATTTTATATCCACAATGCACAATCAACGGCCAAGTATCCAACCGGTTGAGAATTTAACAGTTTCACATATACATAGTATTAATCAGCCTTGAATACATATTGACTATATGAGAGTAGGTTTGATTTTCTGGTTTGGATTTTGCTTGATTAGTTTATTAAACAGAAATCAAAACTCCTTCCGTATCCACTTCATTAGCAATTTAACTTATATTGGTTAAATTTTTTGTCATTCAGATCAGTTTGTAATGAGCATTGTTCTTCTGCCTATATGATTAATAGGTCGATTTCCACTATTGTTCCGGAAAATTATTTCATGAATAGAGATTAAAAAATATTATGTAAAAGAAGTGGGTCCAAGTAATTTCAACTTGCATGCGCATTAAGTCACCCGTGGTGATCTTATATCCTATATATATTAATTGATGATATTTTAAAAAATTAGAATCATAATTTTGTATTAATTAAAAAATACTTCATTTTATGAGGCATTTCTAAATACTTTCTAAATCTTATTTCTAAGAATTCTAGAGCACATAATATAAACCATAGTTTAATATAACCTTGTCACATATTTCCATAATATAATGTTATATATTCTTTCTTTAAATAAAACCTACGGAATTACCTAATGTGATTAAAATATATATATGGCAATTCATGATTTTAAATAATAAAGATTTGATAACAATCTGTATACTTTTTTATCATTTTTGTTTAAAGAAAGAATATATAACATTATAAATAAAAAAATCTAAATATTTTTGTATATGTTGTATTTTGAATTTTTCAAAACAGGTATAAATTACTAAAACTATTAAAAGTATCACATAAACTTTTGTGATCAAGGTTTGAATTTTTTTTCTATATTAAGATATAATAATTATAAGACCATATGAATAAATAATTTTATCTTAATAGGCTTTTATGTTAATATATATATATACATATATATTTCATATCATTTAAATTAAACTATACATCATATGAAAATACATACTTATATTTTTGATATTTGCATTAAACATATATTGAAAAGTTAATATTTTAATTTTGAAATCTTCATTTAATATAATTTTTAAACGTTAACGATTATAAATTATTGAAACTACTAAACATCTCACATTAAAATAAGTCATGGAGTAAAATTTTGTTACACAAATATGCAAATAATCATAAAATCATATAAGTAGAAACCTCTTTTAATAAATATCTATATTAAAAGTATACTATATATCTATGTTAATATAATTTAAATTTAATTATATATCATATACGATATATAAGATAGATTTTTTTGATTTATTTGTCCTAAAATAATTGCGAAAAAATAAAAATGATAGTTTGATTAATATGCACACCCTATTTATTACATAATAGTAAATGATTTCTTGGTTATTTAGTATATATACTTATTATTTTATTATTTAATAATATGCAGAAAACATAAAATAAGTAATAATATAAAATATTTATTCTGCAAAAGGTGATGATCTTAACTCAAGTCTGTATCTCTTTAATAATTTTAAATCTTAAATATTTTCTAAATTTCAGACCAAAACAAACTAACGAAATGAGAATGAATTCCAAAATCAATATTTGTATCGAGCAATAACCGAAATGAAAAAGAGACAAACAAAAAAAATTAGATGGGATGGAATTGGCACATGAACGTAAACTTTTCACGACCGTAATTAACTTTTAAATTTCTAAATCATGATATAAAACTGAGATAACATAGTTTCATTGTAACCAAATAGTATACCTGAAATTCTTCGGCCTAAACGTTAAGAACATTCTTATGCGATAAATAATTTTTTGACATATATTTTTTTGATAGGATCAGCTCATCTGTATATAAATTATTTAATTAACAAAAAGTTTTAAAAAAAAATTAAGGGCCAAAATATTATTTCTATCAAAAATATAAATTTATTTTCCATACAATATTTCTTAAATAATTTTTATATAAATTTTCTTTGTCCAAAGTGCATGTCTTATCCTAGTGCTATATAGTATAACTAGTATTACTTGATCATTGTCGTAATTTACGATCAGAAGAAATTATTATTTGAACTATTATATAAACAGTAGCACATAATAATAGAGGTTCCTACATTGAAACAAAGCAGTTGAAGAGATAAAACAGATATCATTATAAAATGGATATATGTTTGTAAAAAAAATTTAAGATAACAAAATATAAAATATAATTAAAATGATTTAGTTGATCCCTTAATTTTGTTTGATGATTTTATAATAATGTATACTTAATATAATTTGCTCTAAATTTAAATAAGATGAAAAGGTAAACTTTTAATATGCAATGTTAACATAGTAAGTTACATGCAAAAATATATGCTCGTATAAGAAAATTTCCATTCATTTAATTTTGCAGATACCTTCTAAAATAAGCTAGTATCTAACCTAAATGCGCACACCTAACTCAATCTCAAGACAAAGGAGGAGAAAGCAAAAAGAAAGTGATAATGGGAACCTGCTTCTCTTCATCATCATCATCAACGTCACGCACAAGGATGGTAGATTATTACTACGACCCTGCATTATACGATTACAACAGGGTTTTCCCACCCTGCGACGTAAACTATGTCAAAAATCTGCATCGCCAAGAAGCTCTGGCTTCTTCTTTGGTCACTTCGATGGAGGAGGAGATTAACCATCATCCCCAACCCCAAAGGCATGTTACCTTGCGTATCAAGCACGAGGAAGAAGAACCGGAGATAAAAACAGAGAACGAACCCGTAGAACCATCTAGCATGTTATGTATGATATGTATGGACGAGAAGTCTCCTTCCGACATGTTCCGAGGTAACTGCACTCACTCCTATTGCACCGAGTGCACGGTCCGTTACGTAGAGACCAAGATAGGAGAAAACGTAGCTGGAATCAAGTGTCCTGACGTGGACTGCACGCACCTGATAGAGCCAAACACATGTCGAGATCTGATTCCAAGGAATTTGATGGAGCGTTGGGACAAAGCTTTGTGCGAGTTGTTGTTCATGTCGTCGGGGAAAGTCTACTGTCCGTTTGAAAACTGCTCGGCGATGATGGTGGTGGAGGGTGGTGATGATAAAGTGACGTTGACGGAGTGTCCGTCTTGTCACAGACTGTTTTGCGCTCAGTGTAAAGTGACATGGCACGAAGGGATTGGGTGCAAGGAGTTTCAGAGAGTTGGTAACACTAAGAAGAAGTGTCGCGTAATTTTGAATGGAATATTAAACATAGCCAAAGGGAAGGAAAAGAAGAAGAATGTTGATAAATTGTTGATTCAGTTGGCTAAGAAGAAGCAGTGGAGGAGGTGTCCTAGTTGCAACTTCTACGTTGAGAAACTCGTTGGTTGTATGCATATAAGTTGCAGGTCAGGCACCTTCATCATCATCAAATCATTATATTATGAATGTTTTTAATTTGTTTATTATTTTGCTCATTGGATTATTTTTGTAGGTGTGGTTTTGAGTTTTGCTATGGTTGTGGATCAAAGTGGGGTTACCGTCACTCATGCCTAAGTACTCGGAGCTACTTTATGCGTAGCTTCTTAATTTCGTTTCTGGCAAATTAACGAGTATTCATTTGAAATATTTTTATTGACATATTTCCAAATTCCAACTGATGTTCAAGTGTAACCTGAACAAAACAGCGCACAAATTTTCAGTATACTACTAACTATCCTTTGAAATAAATATCACGAAAATGCAAACTTGTTTTCAGTTTTCACCATTACTTTAACCATTTTTTTACACATGAAAACAATAATGAAAAATAAAAGAAAATCACACAAGGAAACATAATTATAAAGAACAGCAGAGCAGAGAAACTATTTACAGACACAATTTATGTGCATTGCATAGTAACTTATTTGGTGAAGCCTCCTCCTTCATTAGTTGTTAACTTAAGATCTTCTTTCTAACACTTCCACGGAGGCTTAACGAATAACTATAAACCACACCCACTTTACCCCAACACGGCCTGGACTTGTTTTTGCTTATGTTTTAATTACTTACGGTGTGTGCGACTCATCGTGCTGGCGAGTTGTCGTGAGTGTATACGGAGACGAGCGAGTCCACAGCTCCAGCTGCAAGAAGAACCTGGTAGGGATGAAAAGCGAGGCAGCTCACTGAACCAATCTTCTGTCCCATGAAGGACGGGTAGTAGAGGATTCTTCCTAGTTGTTCTCCCTCAAGGCTAAACACTTTAATTAGCTGTTTTGCAGATCCGCTTGCGATTATTGGAGCGTGTCTGTGAACAGCTAAGGCCGTGAGTGAACCCCTGTGAGCATCAATCGTCAGATATGTGTCCCTTGATGTTCTAAGGTCTAGGAACTGTATGTCACCGGCCTGTGATGCGCTCACCACCTGAAAAAGAAAGAGGAATAATTATTGGCCTCGGGAAAGCGACAAAGAATTGAAAAACAACCGACGGTTCAGACCTTTGAGGGATCAAGTCCAGGCTGAAAACTGAGTCCAACCACTCTTTCAACTTTCTGATGAGGCCGAGTCGCAAGGACAAGCCTTCAATATGAAAATAAATGATATTAAGTGGTGCATCCAACCCAAGTTCTCATTTTCGTTATAAATTGGAGGAGTTCTTGTGTAAATTTGCAAATGAACAAAGTAACTTACGGTTCAGGCGACCGAACATCATAGAGTCTCAAAGATCCATCAGCGAAACCAGCAACAAGTTGACTCCCGTGCACTTGAGAAGCCGACTACAAAGCAGGACATTCTAAAGCGTTTAATCGATCATATAAATCCCGATATTCTAGCGTGGTTTTTATGTTATAAAGAAGAAAGCTATTCATGTCGACTTACAAGTGCTGTAACTCCGCACTCTGACTCAGAGGGAATAGATCTGACTAGCTGTTCTTTGTCAAGGTCCCAAAGTGAGACTGTTGACACCTCCCCAGAAGCATACTGTTAAATACCATTAATCCATAAATAACAATAAAAAAGGCTAAGGTAACTTGGAAAACAAAAAGAGTAAGCAATCACACACCAGACAGCCAGACTGTTGTTGCCAGTCCACAACAGCGTTCAAGTCACGTGCACCGGGCTTGTGACCCTGGATTGAAGAAAATCCGGTTACAAGCTTCTGTTTACCCTTTGTTGCATAGTTTTTCCATATCCGGACAGACCCATCACCTAAAGATAATTCCAAAAGCTAGTGTAAGACATAACTGCCATTTCTCAGCAGCTATAATCAATCAATTTGCAAACAGTGGAAAGAGTTGTGAATATTACATGACGCAACAAGGAGCAGAGAGTCGTCAAGTTCATTGACGAGGCAGAGCTTTGAAATTCCTTTGTCAGGAAAATCATGATTGTCAAAGCCATTGAGAAGAGTTCCTTCCTCATAATTCCAGACTCTGAGAGGATAATACAGTAAAGTACTCAGTGCAGTAGAGGCATCTCGATTTAAAAAAATGTCAAAAAGACTCAAATTTTAAGAACAGTTTCAAACTAATGATATATTAGACACAGATCTAATCTGATAAGGTTAACCTTAACGCAAGAAGTTGATCGAAGATCCAAATTTTAAATCTGCTCTGAAGAAACTTGCATACCTGATCCGTTCATTCTCGTCTGCAGCAACTACAATAGGAGTGAAAGGGTGAAGAAGGGCTGTCTTTGTTCCCGTTTCAAACCTTGTATCCCAGTTGGCAATAGGATTATTGTTGAGCTTGCTAATAGCTGGTCAAGTTAAAATGTTGCGAGTCAGTTCAAGTGACTAGCATAGGCACAGAAAAAATTCAGAGATAAAAGAGAAAAAAGTACTTACAAGAGTGCTGGCATTTTGCAATATGCTCAAGTGCGAATTTTTCTTTCTCTTCTCTTTTGGTATCTATCTCTTGACTATCATCAGCTTCAGAAAGAAGCGGTTTAGAAAAGTGGCCACAGCTCCAGTTGTAGATAGTTGATAATGGGAGCAAACTCCGTTCAGATCCACTGGCGCCTAAAAACGAATCAGCCAACCCTGAGTCTGGTGAACCCGTCAGGTGGGGCCTGAACTCTAACGAACAAACTCTCCTCAGTCCAGGTAGATAGTTTGTTCTCGGAGGGCTGACCGGAGGAGTCCTAAAACTTAAGGGCATATTACCTGTTGTCAACAACAGTGGAAGATCAAAACTCACAAACGGACAGCCTTCTGAATTAAGCAAAACTTCTAAAATTTTATGATCAAAAACAGCTACCTGCATGCATATCAAACCATGAGGATGAACGAGATAAGCCAGCAAGAGGAGTGTTAGATGTTGTTGCAGCTTCCCCTAATCGGCCAATGGTCTTCGAGGGTTTCGCAACAACTTGTTCGATTCCAATGATAGAAAGCACACGCCGCCCGAGACTTGCAATTCGTGGAGATGGGTCTTTAGCTAATGCAAACATAGATCGAACGCACTGCGAATAAACAGCGTTATCAAACAGTCTTTGCTGATGGACAGCTCCATTGCTGACACTGTCATGCATGATACCATCATCAGATAATGGAGATCCATGCATTAGCCCAGACGAGCTAAGAGGGCTGCTTGAGATCCTCGCCTCACGAGCAACTGGTTGGCTTTCAGTGCTAGCTCTAGTCAGAGGACTCATGTGTAAAGAAACAATCGTTGCATTCCCAGCTTCATGGAGTTTAGCGATTGAGGGGAGAGAAGTAAGCAAAGAGCTTGACTGAGGCTTCCAATATGAAGCTGCGGCTAACTTTAGGTGCTTTTTGTGGCCAAAGGCAAAACGTGCAAGAGCTGTAGAGACATTAATAACAGGGGCTTCGGGATCAAATAGAAAAAAATTAAAAGTAAGCTAGCATAAGGTTCAGATGTATATGCAGACTGAACAAAGACAGATATTTGACAATGCCCAAAACTATATATATGAACTCTCTAAACGAGGGACAATATGATTATATGGTTGTATCGACTAATAAACTATCAGTAGCTCCAACTAAAGGCAACAGATAAACTTGGCTGTCTATGTGAATGGTAATTATTAAATTCAGCAAATAAAAATCAATATGGTTTTCCATTAGGTTAGATATTTTTTTTGTTTGAAGTTAAATGACTCAAACGCTAATTAGGAACCCACAAACCCACGATCATGAATGTTCAAGAGTTGCATGCTGTGCGTACCTACAGCAACCTCTGACCGGACAAGTGGACTCCCATCTGAAACTACATCTAAGAGATTTTTAATGATAGCTTCTTCTGCTCTAATCTTTTCATCATCATCAAATTCATCTTCCAAAGAACTTTTACTTGAGCCAAACCCAATATCAAGTAAGGTACCCAGGGCAAAAACAGCAGCAGCCCTTACCTGTAAGAGAAAGTTATGGTCAGAAATTACAATGCGAAAAGAAGGATAATATACAGAATTTGAGCTTCACCTCAGGTTGGGGCTCGGAAAGAAGAGGTGCCAACTTTTTAAACGCATTTGCCTCCCTACCCATTATTTGGGCCTCCGTAAAATCTTCCCACAACTTTCCAAGACAAAGACAAAGCCATTGTAGAAACTTTTCTTGCTGAGAATCATTTGGTCTGGATAGTTCAAGGTGCCCCAGACAAACACCAATTAAATTAGCTTCAAGACATGCTTCCTGGCCTCGTCGGTGTCCGTCCAGAATGACAGATAGAACAAAAGCAGCCATAGCTCGTTGGTCTGGAATTGCATCCAAGCTATCTAGAAATCTTATGAAGTATGTATGCCCCCCATCCTTCACAAGATCAATTTGACATGACTGTAAACAAACAGAGACCAGTTAATGTTGGAATAATCCAAAGACGTAGAAAAAAGCTTAAGCAACACGACAGTGGGATGGTCAGAGATAAACAACTTAATCTGATGTCATTCAGCATTCATCTCAGAATAACTAGATGAAAAACATAATGTCTTTTCCATTAGTCACTCTCGATAAACAGCAGATACACAGTAAGAACTAAGAAGAGCCATAATAGGAACTAGCATTAATTTGTAAAACAAAACGCAGATGCATGACAGGCTACAATCCTCTTCCGATTAAACGCAAAAGACTTTACCTTATCAAGTGCAAGAATTTTTGTCCATATGAAAACAAGGATCTGTCTTAGCTCATTTGTTGTTGTTTGCAGAAGCTTCAGCACATATGGGAATATTCCAACAGACAAAGCCTAGAGGAATTTTCACTTCACGTGTAAGGACAACCAGAAATATTCTTTGTACGCCACAGGGAAATAGAGTTCAAATGTAGAAGTATACCTGATCCACGGCCCATGAACCCATATCAAGAAATCTTCCAAGAAGTACAAGAGCACGATACCGATGGCATTGGCTAAGTAACACCTGAAGCAAATCAGAGTCTATAAATACGCTATGATCGTAATCTACAAAATAATGATGGAACCTCCAGAAGGAAGCGAGGTAATGTCCCTTAACACAAATCTACTCAAAACTGTGCGAAAAATGAGAAATCAATATGTCTCTCTCTCTCTATCACACACACAACAAAAAAGGAAAAAAATACAGAGATTTAGGTTGCACCTGAAGAACAATAGGCAACTGTTCTGGTGGCTTCTTAAGCTCAGATCCATGATCAAGCCACACCTCAAAAGCTGTCAGTTGATCAGTAAAAAAAGGACTTGGCTAGAAAAAGAAAGAAGAAAGTATTATCATAACAGGCTCCATCTTATACAATTAAAAGGAAACTACGTGAGGCAAAACAAACCTCGAACTCTGTGTTTGGGTCCCGAACAAGTTGGGGAAGGCGAGAAAGGCAGATTTCAGCAGCCATGTCCCATGCATCCCTGAAAAGTAACAACTAGCTGAGGAAAAATCTAGACACGTAACCCTTTATCTAACGAAGGAATATGGTTCTTCGAGGATACCACATATGATGTTGATGCGTAGGAGGCAGCATTGGGTGAGATATTGGATTACAATTTGCGGACCGCATTATTCTCTCAGCAAGTAAGAAATTTCGGAAAAGGCTAGCGACCAACAAATCCTGTCTGAATAATCTCTGGAAAAGTTCTGCAGGGTAAAACTAACACTCATGAGGGACACTGAAAAACAAACAAATCAAGTTAAAGAGGATTGGCCTTAATACATCATGCAGAAATTTTGGAGAAATACCATGAGGAAGCACATTCCATGCAATTGTATCCGTCACTGCTGTGAAAATCCAGTTCAACTCTCCTAACAATGTCTTACGGTCATTTTGGCGGCCCGGAATCATGTCAATAAGTGATTCATCAATGATTTCTTTCAACAGAGAACGCCTGCAGAACCTGCAATCGAAAGCTTCTTATGAAAGCTGCAAGCTAAACTGAACGGCATAGTCCCACATGGACATAAATCAAACACATTCCATATAAAGTAGTTAATAGGACAGCAGCCTAGAACTGAAACTGCACAACCTCCGTAGCTGATGTTTTTGATGTTACCTCATGATGAAGCAAGAATATGTTAACTAAGACTCTATAAAGTACATTGATAAAAAACGTTTTGTAGGGAGAAAACAGACATCTGAGTACGCAAAAAAAGTGAGAGATGAATAGAGGATTTACCATTTCAAAGCCATTTTAATGGGTGTGGTGAGGCAAGCAGTAAAAACATCAGCTGGAAATTCAACGCTCTGAGGAAGTGTCTCATGTACATCACAAGCAGCAAGTAGAATGCAGTCTCTTGAGGATCCAGAGGAACCAGAAGAACCCCAATCATGAAGCTGCCATAAATAAATGAATTTTCATCAATTTATGGAGCGCCAATTGCAGAACCAAGTTTTAAACTCGACCGTCGGATGCGTAACATGAGTAAAGTGGTTGCTTCCTTTACCTCAGCGAAGGCATTAAGAATCATCCTAGCAGCAGAGCAGTCAAAAACGTAGATGGACGGTGTCTTCAACCAGGAATCAAGCTCACTGATTGGCAATGGAATGTACTGCGTATAATGCTGCTCAAGCACGAGATCAATCAGTACGTGGTAGCAGACGAAAAGTAAGAAGAACATGGTAGACAAAAAAAAAGAAAAAGCTAGCAAAAAACATACCTTGTTGAATACCCAGATTTCACCATTAGCTGTAGGCTTTGGCACACCATGCCCGTTATAATGGAATAGAACTCTCTCGGTCTTTGCATATTTCCGACAAGTCAAGCACAGCTTCCTAACTTCATCGAGCGTCGGATCTAACTGAACCTTATATCGGGCCTAGGATAGAGATAACACCACAAAATGAAAAACGTAAATTGACAAAAATAACAAATAAGGTTGCAGGGAAATAAATAATCACCCTTGGTTGCCATCTCTCATACTGAGTGCTCAGATTTTTTCCAATAGCTTCGAGAGCTTTTGGCGGGGCCATCGAAAATGGATCTGCCATCAAATAAAAGAGAAGGAAAAAAACAGTTATCTCAACAACGAAAAAGTATAAACACACAAAAGAAAGAGTGTAATAGGGTTGAGATGGCAGAAGGTTAAACCTATCCAAGCCTCGATTCTAGCACACGGAGATATCTTAATAACATCCGGCGGATCAACAGTAATGTTCAAACACAGTACTAGAGCTACACATCCTGTTTTCATCTGCAAAGACGAAGAATTAAAATTCAGCAAATAACATGAGATTTGCAAACGGATTCAATAAATGCCTCGTTTGCTGTGACATTTATCACCCAACCTAGTGTACACTAGCAGATAATGTAGTTGTTCTATAATCCTCTTTCATCCTCCACAAGCTATACTCTAGATACGATAACTTACTCGCTCTTTAAGCCGCCATTTGGGAGCCAATGCAATGCCATCGGAAGTCCCCAAGGGAGCAGAAGCCTCGGATGCGTTGTGTCTAACTTCTCGAAGCACGATAGTCTGAGGCAAGTAAGCCATACTGGTGGCTGTGGCGGTGGCGTCTCTCTCCTCCGTGCCATTTCCGTAGATACTGCTCGTGGCGGCCTCGGAATCTTTCCTCCGCGAAGGGACTGACGAATCACCGTGAGCGGAAGAGGAGACACAGTCTTCGTCGTCTTCGTTGTAGCGGTGATTGGAGGCCAAAGAAACGGAAGATTGCGAGAACCGAGATACCATCAAGTCTCCTAATGCCATCCAAATCGGAAGACCACGCCGGAATAAACCAAAATCAAATCCTCAGCCCTAGACTATTCGTTCGGATTGGGGAAAGCTAGATCAGTCAACAAGGAGGAAGCTGAATCAATCAGTAAAGCCGCTGGTGCAGCGGCGTAAGAGGAGAGAATCCAGCTCGAACCTCAGGTGGACAGAGAAGCGGTGGAGAGGAAACCCTAGGAATCGAGGTGGCGGCGATTGGGAGGGGAAACGGAGGCGCGTTAAGCAAGTGGTGGCGGCAGTGGATGCGAAAACTGGGATTTAGTTTTTTTTAAGAGAGACAAAGGGGAAAGTCTTCAAAAATGAATTTGCGTTCTCTCTCTCTCTCTCTCTCTCTCTCTCCCCTTTCCGTTTTGAAATTTACTTTTAACCCTCTTGATGCAGAACTAAACCGAGGATAACCAGCTGGTGGGTGGTATTATTCATGTCCTTGACCTTTTGCTCCTTTGTTGTTCAAATAAAAGATGGGAGCAGTTGATATTGATTACCTTGGTTGTATTGTATGGCTGTTATGTTGATTAACCATCTCTTTTATAGTGTTTTAGTAGTTTTATATATAGTAAGTTTTCTTCAACGGTTTTATTTCCCGCGGATTCTGTGAGTTAAGTTTCCGTTATATCCGGTTTTCCTTTTTTTACTTTATTTGAACTAGTTTTTGAATTAGTGAAACTTTGGATGAAAAATAATTACAAAATAATTTTATTATCATTTAATTTTTATGATATAATAAATATATTTATATATGTGAAAACTTAAAATTTAATTTTTTCTGATAATAAATTCTAAATATCTACACTATTTTTTTTTGTCATCAAATATTTACACTATTTATTGACAATAATTATAACTAAAATTGGTTGAAACTTATAGTGAATTAGTGAAATGTTGATGAAAAAAATCACAACATCTAATTTTTATGATATATATTAAATATATATATATTTGTGTGTGAAAAAATAAAATTTAAATATACTTTTCAAAAGATTAAAAAAATATCTCTTCAATGCATATTTTATTAATTAATAGTAACATTTTTTAAATATTTAAACTATTTATTGACAATATATTGGTTGAAATCTATAAGAAAATATTTATTTTATCCTTAAAATTATGATTATACATTTAATTATTATTAATATGTGTGATTTTCTTTTAAAAAATATCTTTGTAAAATTAAGTGAGTAATTACTTATACCAAAATATCATGAAGTAAAAAGTCTTATTATTGGTCACAACTTTTGTTAGCCCATTATGGAAAGTTGGGCTAGGCCTATATCCTCTTCAATTTCCTAAAGTCCAAAGCCTTTAAGCAAAGTTTATGAAACTAATAATTGTTAGTTCCGCAATCCACATCAGCTATTTAACATATCTACGTGTCAAAATATAATTGGCCGTTATAGTGATGTAAAAGAAACGAATCGGTGATAGAGAAAAGCTTCAACTTCCTCCGATCTCGGCGAGAGAGAGAGAGAATGGATCAGATCTTGAACAAAGTGGGATCGTACTGGCTAGGGAAGAAGGCGAACAAGCAGCTCGATTCCGTCGGTGACGATATCAACGTACCTCTCCTTCCTTTTATCCGATGCTCTTTGAGAATTTTGATTTCATCTTTTGTTTGATGGATCTACGGTTATTTAGATCATTGTGTCGCATGTTGATATGATTGTATAAGAATTTACTGCAATTCTCCGACTTTGAGACCGTTTATAGTATTATTAGGTGAATCGCTGTGTAGGAGGAGGAAGATTTTAAGAGTAGATAAAACTATTATTAGAGATTTTTCAATTTTATATTTGATAATCCTCTCTCGTTGACTATGTCATGTTAATGATAGTGATTCTCATTTTCAAGTTATGTTCTTTGAGTTTCTCCAAAGCATGATTAAACCTTACCTGTTAGTTTACTAATAACGTTTTTATTTTCTTTCAGTCTCTGTCTACTAGCATCGAAGGAGGAACAAAATGGCTTGTGAACAAAATCAAAGGTCGGTTCTTTTTGTGTGTGTGTACTCATTCTTGCTGTTTACATTCAAGAAGGAGTTACTAAAGGGAGTTTTATTTGCCTGTGGTATCAGGGAAGATGCAGAAGCCATTACCCGAGTTACTAAAGGAGTTTGGTTTACCTGTTGGGATCTTTCCACGCGACGCAACCAACTACGAGTTCAATGAACAGACTAGGAAACTCACCGTCTTCATCCCAACGATCTGCGAAGTCGGCTACAAAGACTCATCGGTCTTGAGGTTCACCACGACGGTTACGGGGTTTTTGGAGAAAGGAAAGCTAGCTGATGTTGAAGGGATGAAAACGAAAGTCATGATTTGGGTTAAAGTCACGAGCATCTCTGCTGACTCTTCAAAGGTGCATTTCACGGCAGGGATGAAGAAAAGCAGAAGCCGTGATGCTTATGAGGTTTTGAGAGACGGCGTTGAGATTGATAAGTTCTAGCTCTCTGTTTCTGTGTGATGCTTCTATCTTCCCTTGTGTTTCCAGCTTTATATGTCTTTTTTTTAATCTGTCTTTGTATATGCAATTAACTCTGGTGTTCATGAATCTCATGAATTGAATTGGTATCAATATTCAAAGTTACATAGAGCTTACAATAGCAACTGCAAGAATAAGAGAAACAGAGGAGTGTACACATGTGATTCGCAAGCTTTATTCAGTGACCTTCTCATCTTTGCCTTTTGGTGCATTGGTCTCTGTTCCTTTTGGAGCGTTAAGCTCCTCCCAAGCTTCGATCCAAGTGACCATTCTATCTGCAAGCTTGATGAAGTAAGGATCCACCTTCCCGAGCTTCTCTTTCACTAGCTTAGCCAGCTCAATGTAGCATTGCTGCACTGAATCACATTCTTTAGGAAGAGTCACTGATTGAAAGAAAGGTATGGCCTCTTCCTGCCAGAAGATTCCGTTGTATTCCTTTCTCAGGTTCACGAATGGGTTGCTGGCTTTGCTGTGCCATATGTAAGGCAAACCAGTCTTCACTCCCCATCCCATATGGTCACATATCACCTGCATTTGTGGTTCAACCATTGAACAAAAAGCAATGAATAAGAGTTGCTTTTGACCAGCCTAGCTAGTGGTTTATACATTTACCTTGACACACCAACCAGCCCACATGTCATCGTAGCGTCCTATTGGCTGCCCATCACCCATGAGTCCAAAATACATAGCTGGACCAATCAGCTCTCGGTCAAAAGCAAGGTTCATACCACACATAGGGAAGAGAGTTCCTTTAGGAATGGTCATGACCGCATCAACATACCTGCATACAACCAATAAGCATTGCTTTCATCTTTAGAGCTTTCAAAATAAGATAGGCATAACAAAATTGGTAGCTGAATTGAAAGATAAACTTTCCTGAAGTTTCTTTCAAGAGGCTTCACAAGCTGAGTGGGAGCATCATAGTCGGGAATGTTGAGCCAAAGGCCATGAGAGACCGCGGTTATGGCTCCTTCACGCATGCTAAAAGGGTATCCACGAACAAAGTCTGCCCCATCTCCGTATGGATCATAGAGTGTGTTAAAGAAGTGCGGAGTTGATGGAGATAAGAGGTTCTTGATATGCTGCTCAAGTGCATTGATATCTTTTCCAGATGGATCCTTCGCAACCTATATTGCACAGTTATTGTCAGCTTTGATTGGTGTAGATGTATTTCTAAAGAGAGGGGCACTTACAAAGCAATCATCATCAATGGTGTAGATGTACTTCTTCTTGGAGACCATGTAACCAAAGCAACGACAAGCAGAGTCTTTAAAGGAAATGCAAGAAGACTTGGGACCCAAGATTCTGTTAATGTCGTTCCTGTTGTAGAGCTCGTAGTCAAACCCTTTTGGAATGTTGATGGTTCTTGAAGGATCACCATCTTGAACGATGATCAGATGGTATTGTTCGAAGAAAGGTCGCCACATCTCGAGGAAGTCTAGGTTTCGAATCGTTGGTATCACGATGTCTAGCTCATCTTTCAGCATTGGGGTGGGTTTCATTGAAGAATACAGCTGCGACATTTCAAATGAATAGGGAGAGAAAGAGTACGCTTAAGCACAAAGAAGCAAAGACAAGAGGAGAGATGTACGGTAATGAGGATGAGTTCTTTGGTACTTATAAAGAGACGTCACGTTTAAACTGTAACGAAGTGTAAACTGTAAAGTAGTAACTCTCGTGTTCTTATATGCCAAAACGTACTTCCATGTTTCTTATTTTGCAGGAGCAAGAAGGATATTCATGTTTTATATCACATACAGATTCACGACTCTCACCCACTCTAACTCTCTAGGCCCTAATCACGTGATCATCCATGTTACATTACATAGAGAAACCTGTGGAACATTGTTAGAACAAACTAATGTTTTTACACCAAAAAAAAACTAATGGTCTAAAGATTAGTCTAGACGGCAAATCCCACTTATAGGTGAAACAATTTTCTTAAAATTTGATTTATTCCAGTTAAATCGGTTTAAACCATTTTAAATGAGTTTAAATTTATTTAAATTAATTTAATTTGTTTAAATTTATTAAGTCAAACAATAATTTTAGTGCAAATCCACCAATTTTCTAAAAATATTTTGTGTAAGTAATTTTTATAATTCATCAAAATAATTTTGTAATTCAACAAAAAAAAATTAAATTTCCAAATGTAAATATAAAATAAATCAAATATTTAACGCTTAAGTCCTAAATTATCCCACTGGTCACTAATTTTCTACGAAATGCTTTGACGATTTCTTAAACATTGGAACAAACACAGATAGATTGTACTGAAATGTTTATAACATAATACTTTTGTTTAACTTTGTATAGAGAAGAACACGAGTTTACAAAAAATAGCTGGGAAGAACGTGGAGAAATCTAAATGAGAAGTAAGAACTACATGGTTAAATGATCATTACAATCTCGGAAACAAAACACTTACACGGCCACACACCTAAACATTTCACAACGACCGCCCAAAGATCCAACCAAAACAACTGAAACCAAACGTAGCAGAAAGACAACATTGAAGATTTTAAAACTAAATAATCTAAGAAGAAGAAAACATCCGTTTGATTCCAGTTTTCTGCTCTGTTGTCAGCCTAGAAGGGAACTTAATGTTGAATTTGATTCTCAGGTTTCCTTTCCTTGATGGATCTTTAGGAATCGGCATGCCTTCGCCTTTCACAACCTCTTCATAGGAAGGGCTGATCACGTTGTTGACCGGAACCGTTAGCGTTCTCCCATCCAAAGTAGTGACCTGAGCAGTGTAGCCTGTGAGTGCTTCCACGAGAGGGATCTTTTGCGTGATCACAAGGTCGTTCCCGTCTCTCTTGAACACAGCATGTGGCTTCTCATCAACTATGAATACAAGATCTGATGGTATGATTCCTCGCTGCTCGTTGCCTTTCTCAGGGAAGGTTATCTTTGTTCCTTTCTTCCATCCCGGTTTGATTTCTATCGTCAAGATCTCTTCGACCGTTGAGGGTCTCCTGCATTGGAACATAATTCACATAACTTAATGTTCATGCGTCATGAGTCCAACAGAATCTATAGTGGCTAAAGACTAGTTTCTAGCATACTGAAACAACACAAGTCAAGATGAACACCAGGTCTAGGATTTTGAACCAAACCGAATTTCGGTTAGAAGTTTGGTTCGATTCGGTACGTTTTCTAAAAACTTCGGGGTTTTCGGTTCGGCAATCGGTTACTTCAGTTTTCTTATTTAATAAAACGAAAATTATACCCAAACCATACCAAACACTGAACCGAACTAACCAAATTTCCAACTGAACTAACCGAATTTAACCGAACTTATCCCAAACTTTAACAAAATTAAACCAAAATCTAACAGAAATCAAAAACTTTGGTACGTTTTCGCTATCCGGAACTGGGTTAATTCGGTAAGATTTATGTTGAGCCAAACTAACCGAACCGAATAACCCGAACTAATCCAACCCGCATGCCTAATGAACACTACCCAGTCTCGACCTCTAAGTAAAACTTTGTAAGAAAATCAATGTTTTGGAACTTAAATCTATAAGGAGGTAGTTTCTTAAACATTAATGCATAGCAATGTATGTGAAAATTAGAGGCCTAGCTAAAAAGTTGAAGGAAGTACCCGAAGGAATCAATAACGTCCCGAGAGATTTTCATCTTCTTAGTGGTTCCTTTATACAAATCCTCCAAACTACAAGGAAGTTGTCTCTCTATAGGAGCAGCTTTCCTCGGTGGAGCAGCGTTAGAGGCTTCTCCTTTAGCTGACCTACTATAAGAAGAGAAAACTTCCTCAGGGAACGGGAACGGTGAGTCACCAAAGGGTCTCGAGCTTCCAAAGAACTCCGAGAAGATGTCGTCAGCGCTTCTACCGTTGAACCGGAACGAAGCTCCTCCGTTTGAACCACCCGGAAACCCGCCCGCACCGGGAGGCGGAGCCTGGCTGTTTAGACCTTCTTCTCCGTATTGATCGTAAATGGCTCGTTTTTGAGGATCGCTCAATACCTTGAGACAATGCAACCAATTAAAACATCATTAGAACAGATCATCAATGGTTTTGTCCCCAAAAAGTTTTGAAATTTGGTAATGAATCAGAGAAGTGAATTGAGGAACTAACGAAACTGCTCAAATAAAAATTCCTATAAAAAATGGAACTTTGCTTGCATATGTAATAAAAATTCGAGTTGTGTAAGAGAATATTTACATCGTAAGCTTCGGAGATCTGCTTGAATTTGGCTTCGGCTTCTTTTTTGCTGTTAGGGTTCTTGTCGGGATGCCATTTCATGGCGAGTTTACGATAAGCTTTCTTCAAATCTTCATCTTTCGCGTTCCGATCAACTTGAAGAACCTTGTAATAATCGACACCCATTGCTCTTCCTTCGTTCTCAACTCGATCTTCTTCAATTAAAACTTAACTCGATCATGTTGTACGGGTCCGGTATTTTACAAGACACATGACAATTTATCTCCGAGCGGTTCTGTTATTTGTTCTTTGCCGCCGGTTAATCTGGTTCGGTTTGACTTACATACTTTACACCAAGCTCAACCGAATACACTTAGCTATTCATTATTTGGCCCATATGTATGATTGCTTGGCCCATATGTAGTATTATTTGGCCCATATCTATTATTATTTATTACTCTTATTCGTTCTTAGCCGGTCTTTCGGTTAGTATGACACATGGCAAACTACGATTGGCTACAGAAGCACTCTGTATGACAAATGGCGCAATACAATTGGCAAAATATCATAAATGTAAATCTTCCTCAGCAAGAAAAATATCCAAAAACATAAAAGTTAATTAAATTTCATTTAGAAAAGAAAAGTTAGAGATGACGACGACACTTCTTCTTCCTCAACCAAACCGTATCTTCAAGCCACTACTAGTACCAAACCAACGCCTCCGAAAACCGTACAGATTACCAGTGATCTCCGCCGTATCCGGTCAGCAGCTGGTAACTTCCGGCGAGGTCCGGGCGGTGGAGCCGAGAGAAGCAAAAACGTTGGTATCGTCGGAGGGATACGTGCTGTTAGACGTGAGGCCGTCGTGGGAAAGAGAAAAGGCACATGTGAAAGGATCCTTACACGTGCCACTGTTCGTGGAGGATCCAGACAATGGGCCGATCACGCTGCTGAAGAAATGGATCCATTTGGGATATATTGGGCTTTGGACGGGCCAGAGATTCACCATGTTTAATGACGAATTTACCCTCCAAGTTGTAGAGGCTTTCCCGGACAAGAAGAGTAAAGTGCTCGTCGCGTGCGGTGAAGGACTCAGGTAATAAGGCCTGGTGCATTTTAGTTTTTCACACTGACTCCGGTTTAGTATAGATTTGAGATAAACTTACCAAACTTAGATTTGAGATAGACTTCGGTTTTGTTTGGTTAATGTAAGTGTTTTTTTTCGCAATTTCAGGTCGTTGATGGCAATATCTAAGCTGCACAGAGAAGGTTACAAAAGTTTAGGATGGTTAACCGGAGGGTTTAACAGAGCAACCGAAGGAGATTTTCCAGAGATTGAAGGACCAGAAGAGCTTCGGTTTGCAACTATAGGTGGCGCATCATACTACTTCCTCAAACTACTTGTATTGTTGCCGAATTTTGGCAAAGAGAGCCGTTGAATTTCCTAAATAAGAATGAAATATTGTTATTTTCTCGTAAAAAATGTGCCCGGTTTACACATTGAACCCGTTACGGCGTTGTTTTATTGTTATATTACAAGAATCATGTTGCTTCGGACAGATTGTCTTCCGACAAAATAGCCAATGACGTTTACACCCGAAAACCATCTGGCACTATTGTCTTATTCCGACGTAATTAAATCAACCTAAGCGAGGGCAACTATGTAATTTAATAATAATGTTTCATCACCTTCCTCTTCCTCCGTCAGATCTGCGAAAATCCCCAAATTCAATTTTCAAAATTCGAACACCGAGAAAACCCTAGCTTTCCCAATTGGGTTCCTGCGTCTTCAAAATCGCTCTTTGAATCGGAATCTCTCGAATTGGTGACCTCGTACATTGCACACGATGGGCGATTTCAACCTCGCTCTCGTGATTGTCGCGATCGTCGTCTGCGTCATCGTCTTCATCTCCAGCATCTACCTCCTCGTCAATTACCAGCATCCAGACGATGCGAACCAGGCCTACTTCCCCAAATTCGTCGTCGTCTTCGGGCTCTCCATCGCCATGATCTCGATTCTCATGTTGCCGGCGGACGTGGCGAACCGGCACGCTTGTCGGCACGCTATCTACAACGGAGCTTGCAATCTCACCTTGCCCATGAAGGAGCTATGGCTTTCCGTTTACATCGTCGACGCTATCCTTGTCTTCTTTGTCATCCCCTTCGCGATGTTTTTCTATGAAGGCGACCAAGACAAGTTCGTATCTTTATGAAATTAATAATATTTTTGTATTTTGTTGATTGAGTGTTGTTGAACGTTTTGTGGGTTTGCTTTGTCTTTGTTTAGGAGTTTGGGAAAGAGGATAAAAAGTTCCTTGCTTTGGGTCGTAAGCACGGCTGTTGTTTGTGCTCTGGTGCTTGGAATCTTATATGGTTAGCTTCTCATCTGTTATCAGTTCTTCTGCTGATTTGAAAACTTCAAGAGTCTTCAAATTATAGCTAAAACCATTAGTGAGCATATAGTATGGATGTTCATCTGTTTTTGGTCTTATTTGCACTATGAATTGACGTCTTTAGATTGCATTTCTTTTTGAGTTTCAGCTGATAAATTATCTAATTAGGCCTCAGGTATATATATATATATTGTTTTTTCATATTTGTGCTAGGAATATCTTAGAATTGTTGGTAACATGTTTGTTTTACCTACAAAATTGTTATAATCCCTCAGAGTTATTATATTTTAAATTGGTAGTTCAGGATTGTTTAATTTCGTTGGATTCACTCTTTGTATGCTCTTTTACGTCATGTTAGGTGTTATTGGAAAGGTGGACTTCACTGTCAGGCACTTGGCTTCTGGGACGACCTCTTTCCCTACTTCCTGGCAATTTTCAAATAATCAACCATGTATCGGTAACACGGCTCGCCAGGTAATATTTGCTTTATCATGATTCATTTATTCCATATAGAGTTTCAGCATGTAACATTGTTTCCTCTGTCTGGTTAATCGATGCAGTGCTCAGCATTTACAGCTAGCGTCGCGTCTGAGAAAACGTGGACCATGCGTACTACTTTTCCAGAATACGTTGTTGCTCTTGCTACGATTGTTGGGTCAGTTCTTTTCACGGTAAGAACATTGTTCTATCATATTGAATAGTGCCTTGTATGCTTGGAGAGATGCATCTAGTTCTTTATTCTTTGTGGTGCACGGTGTTTGATTTTGAGTCTGCCATAAAATATATGATAACTGATTGTTTTCAATTATGTTTGTAGATATTCGGTGGCGTTGGTATTGCCTCCCTACCATTAGGACTTATCACTGCTTTCATCCGGCGACCAAAGGCTGTTATCACTCGGTCACAATATATAAAGGTTCGGTTATTTTTCTTCTCAGGAATCATGTCTTCTAGATCTCGAGTCGTTTCCACTCTCATTTTTCTAACTAAACTCCGTAACGTTTTACAGGAAGCAACTGAACTAGGGAAAAAGGCTAGAGAACTAAAGAAAGCAGCTGATGGACTTCGCCAGGAAGAAAAAGATGGTGCTAAAGGCAGGAAATGGAGGAAGAATGTGAAAGCAGTTGAAAAGGTACATAATTGATCTCAAGCTTGCTGCTTAATTGGTGATGACCTAGAGTCACTGGATTTATAGGCGGCTTTACTGTGTTTGATATTGGATTTTTAATTTCTTTATGTCCCCTGATTCCTGTAATCGAATGTGGTTAACCTCCAGGAGCTGCTTCAATTGGAAGAAGATGTGAACCTCTTAGAAGAAGCGTACCCTCAAGGAGAGAAGGTAAAGACGTTTGTATCTTAGAACTTCATCTATAATATTTGAGTTATTGAATTCTTCTATGCTTGTTCTTTTCAGGCAGAAACTGCATGGGCTTTCACTGTACTCGGATACTTGGCCAAGTTTATTCTTGGAATCATAGGGTTAGTATTTATTAAAAAATAATCTTATTTACAGTGGTGCTATGGCCTTAGTAAATGTTATATAATCATTCATTCATAGAGGTCTTGTAGGATCCCTAGCTAAGCCTTTTTAATGTTTTTTTTTTTTTGTTTATGTCTTTGTAGATTGATCGTTTCCATTGCTTGGGTTGCACACATTATCATATATTTACTTGTGGACCCTCCTCTCTCCCCTTTTCTTAACGAGGTTTTCATTAAGCTTGATGACGTTTGGGGTAAGTTCATACCTCTGTTGTTGTTATGTTAAATCTATACAAGGTTTCATTACGTGTCAGTCTGACTCTATGCTGTTTGTATGTAATTCTCTAGGTCTTCTAGGCACTGCTGCCTTTGCTTTCTTCTGTTTCTACCTTCTACTTGCTGTCATCGCTGGGGCAATGATGCTGGGTTTGAAGCTCGTCTTCATTACCATTCACCCGATGAAGTAACCCACCTGATAGTTTTACCGGTGTTTGATTATTCTCCCTTTTCTTTAATTTCTAATTGGTTATTTCAACGTGTTTGCAGATGGGGAGCTACTCTAATGAACTCTTTCCTCTTCAATGTTGGCCTCATTCTTCTTTGCTCCATCAGGTTGGTTCATCTGGTCTCTTCTTTATCTTCTCCCAGCTAGGATCATGCCATCACTCTCTAAACTGTGGTCCTTTTAATATTGCAGTGTGATTCAGTTCTGCGCCACTGCTTTTGGATACTACGCACAAGCCACTGCTGCACAAGAGATCTTCGGTCACACATTACAGTCCCTTAGAGGAATTAAGTACCTCTACAAGTAAGTAATAGTGGTTAAGCATATAGCTGTCTTATGTTGTAGCCATCTCATGTTTCATTGAGCGATCGATTTGGTGTAATCTCAGGTACAACGTGTTTCAAATCGGGTTTGTTATCCTGGCTGGACTGACCTTTCTATATTACATTACCTTCGTAAGTCATGTTTCATATCTTCATCTTACTCCTCCCCAGTTCTGTTTTTTTTTTCGTATAAATGTCTCGAGAATCGTTTATGCTCTTTGGGGGGTTTTGATAGGGATGGAGAAGAAAAAAGCCAAGCGCCCGTTTCCAGCTCTCTTCTTAATGCAAAATCATTTGCACTGTTTCGGTTCTTCAATGTTGTTGCACTCTCCAGGGATCTTGATTTAGTGTTGCTGACGAGGTGTTCACTTGTTTTCGGATCATCGATTCTGGAAGTACTTGGAGACGGCTTGTGATTCTGAGGTTCTTTACTTGAAATGTATTATTTTTTCTTTCTTGTGTATTCACTGTTTGGTTGTTGCTATCTTCCAGTCCTGGTCTATCGTACTGTTTCGGATGCTAGATTATGACATTATGTAATCGTTTTTTAATGAGAAGTTTACTTGAATTTCACAAGCTGCTCTGCCAAAGACTTCGTTGTGGTTGGATAGGATTGGTTCAGTTGACATTTGGGAACCATTGCTCTCGATATCTCAATGGTGTTTCTGGTTCAGCTGATGCGTCCATGTGTATCTCAGCAACTCGATCCACAGCCAAAGAACATAATACCTATCATTTTCAGTCTTCTCCGTTAGTGATATAAACACTTCTCCGATTTTTGTAATGAATTTAACTAACCGGATCATCTCAGTTCAAGGATTGTCATCAGATCATCATGCTCTCGTTGTTGTTTAACGTCATCAGATCATCATTTCATGTTGCTGATCAATGTGTTAACCACGTTTTACATTTGTATTAATGTATGCTAAACTCTTTTTTCATGGTGTATGACCATTGTTCAATATTTTTTATAAGTTAATTTAGTAAAACTTCGTATATTTCCTAAATTAGTGGACTGATCATTATAGAATCATTATTCTCTAGATAAATGGAGACAATAAAAGTTTCAAACTTCTTTGGCCATCATCATATATTAGTACAAGAGATAACTATGCATTAAAGTAATATTGTTATATTTTTCGAGTTTTTCTCAAAATCTATGTGTTAACCCTTACGAAAATAATGAGTTTTACGTTAAACGCTCTATATACTGAAGCCTAGATTTTTTAGTATTGTTTTAAATTTCTAACCACATTCTACTTTGGTATTAATGTATGTTAAACTCTCTTTTATGGTATATGAGAATCGTTCTAATTTTTTTAATCAGTTAATTAGTAAAACTTCATAATACTATCTTAATCAGTGGAATAATGGCTCTAAACATCTTTCAACATCATCATATATTAGTGTATAATGCAACTATGCATTAAAACAATATTTTCATACTTTTTGAAATTTTCTCAAAATCTATGTGTTAACCTTTACAAAAATATTAAATTTTGGTAAATGATTTATATACTGAACTTTATAATATTTAGTGTTGTTTTAAAGCTTCTAACCACATTCTACATTTGTATTAATGTATGCTAAACTCTCTTTCATGGTACATGACTATCGTTCAATTTTTTTATAAATTAATTTAGTAAAATTTCATATACTCCCTAAATTATAAAATCACTATTCTCTAGAGAAATGAAGACAATAAAGGTTCACAATCTCTTTGACCATCACCATATATTCGTACAGGAAGCAACTATGCATTAAAGAAATATTGTTATATTTTTTGAATTTTTCTCAAAATCTGTGTGTAACCCCTATGAAATATTGAGTTTTACGTTAAACGTTCTATATACTGAAGCCTAAATTTTTTTAGTGTTGTTTTAAAATTTCTAACTATAATCTACATTTGTATTAATATATTTTAAACTTTCTTTCATGGTATATGAGCATCGCTTAATTTTTTTTATAAATTAATTTAGTAAAATTTCATATACTCCCTAACTTAATGGACTAACCATTATAAAATCGTTATTCTCTAGAGAAATGAAGACAACAAAGGTTCCAAACCTCTTTGACCTTCACCATATATTAGTATAGGTGGCAACTATACAGTAAAACAATATTGTTATATTTTTCGAATTTTTCTTAAAATCTATGTGTTAACCCTTACAAAAATATTGAGTTTTACGTCAAACGCTCTATATACTGAAGCCTAAACTTTTTAGTGTTGTTTTAAATTTCTAACCATATTATACATTTGTATTAATGTATGTTAAACTCTCTTTTATGGTATATGGAAATCGGTCTAATTTTTTAATCAATTAGTTAGTGGAATATCACTACAAAATCGCTATTTTCTTGAAAAACGGACACAATAAATGCTTTAAACCTCTTTCAACATCATCATATATTAGTATAGAATGCAACTATGCATTAAAACAATATTTTCATATTTTTTGAATTTTTCTCAAAATCTATGTGTTAACCTCTACAAAAATATTGAATTTTGGTAAATGCTTTATATACTGAACCCTATAATCTTTAATGTAGTTTTAAAATTTCTAACCACATTCTACATTTGTATTAATGTATGCTAAATTCTCTTTCATGGTGCATGATCATCGTTTAATATTTTTATAAGTTAATTTAGTAAAACTTCATAAAATCGCAGTTAATGTATGTTAAACTCTCTTTTATGGTATATGAGAATCGTTCTAAGTTTTGATCAATTAATTACTGTAATATCACTACAAAATCGCTATTTTCTTGAAGAACGGACACAACAAAGGCTCTACACCTCTTTCAACATCATCATATATTAGTATAGAATGGCTACTGCAAAATGGCTATTATAAAATGGCTATTTTCCTGAATTGTCTCCAAACCTCTTTTGACATCTTCATATGTTAGTACATGATGCAACTATGCATTAAAACATATTGTCATATTTTTGAAATTTTTTCAAAATCTATGTGTTAACCCCTACAAAAATAATCAATTTTGGTAAATACTTTATATACTGAACCATATCATCTTTAGTGTTATTTTAAAATTTCTAGCCACATTCTATATTTGTATTAATGTATGCTAGACTCTCTTTCAAGGTACATGAGCATCACCTAATTTTTTTATAAATTAATTTAATAAAATTTCATATACTCCCTAACTTAGTGGACTAACCGTTATAAAATCGCTATTCTCTTGAGAAATGAAGACAATTAAGGTTTCAAACCTCTTTGACTATCACCATATATTAGTATAGGTGGCAACTATGCATTAAAACAATATTGTTATATTTTTGAATTTTTCTCAAAATCTATGTGTTAACCCCCTACGAAAATATTGAGTTTTTCGTTAAACACTCTATATACAGAAGCCAAAACTTTTTAGTATTTTTTTTAATTTCTAACCATATTCTACATTTTTATTAATGTATGTTAAACTCTCTTTCATGGTAAATTGGAATCATTATAATGTTTATCAATTAATTTAGTGAAACTTTATAATACTCCCTAAATGGGTGGAATAACCACTATAAAATCGTTATTTTCTTGAAAAACAGAGACAACAAAAGCTCCAAAAATCTTTCAACATCATCATATGTTAGTGCATGATGCAACTGTGCATTAAAACAATATTTTCATATTTTTGAATTTTTCTCAAAATCTATGTGTTAACCCCTACAAAAATACTGAATTTTGGTAAATGCTTTATATATTGAACCCTATAATCTTTAGTTTTGTTTTAAAATTTCTAACCACATTGTACATTTGTATCAATGTATGCTTAACTCTCTTTCATTGTACATAAGCATCGTTTAATTTTTTTATAAATTAATTTAGCAAAATTTCATATACTCCCTAACTTAGTGGACTAACCGTTATAAAATCGCTATTCTCTAGAGAAATGAAAACAGAAAATGTTCCAAACCTCTTTGACCATCATCATATATTAGTATAGGTGGCAACTATGCATTAAAACAGTATTGTTATATTTTTTGAATTTTTTTCAAAATTTATGTATTAACCCCTACGAAAATATTGAAATTTACATTAAACGCTCTATATACTGAAGCCAAACCTTTTTAGTATTGTTTTAAAAAATTTAACCACATTATACATTTATATTAATGTATGTTAAACTCTTTTTCATGGTAAATGAGAATCGTTATAATTTTTTATCAATTAATTTAGTGAAACTTTATAATACTCCTTAAATATGTAGAATAACCACTATAAAATCGTTATTTTCTTGAAAAACGGAGACAACAAAAGGTCCAAACCTCTTTCAACATCATCATATGTTAGTGCATGATGCAATTATGATTTAAAAAAATATTTTCATATTTTTCTCAATTTTCTCAAAATCTATGTGTTAACCCCTACAAAAATATTGAATTTCGATAAATGCTTTATGTACTGAAGCATATAATCTTTAGTATTGTTTTAAAATTTCTAACCATATTATACATTTGTATTAATGTATGCTAAAATCTCTTTCATAGTACATGAGCATCATTTATTTTTTTTTATAAATTAATTTAGTAAAATTTCATATACTCCCTAAATTAGTGGACTAATTATTATAAAATCACTATTCTCTAGAGAAATGAAGACAACAAAAATTTCAAATCTCTTTAACCATCACCGTATATTAGTGCATGAAGCAACTATTCATTAAAGCAATATTGATATATTTTTTAAAAATATTTTAAAATCTATGTGTTAACATATACTTTGATGGAAAGTGTGTTTTTGACATTTTTTATACCAACTAGAAAATAATAACCCATGTATATTTATGTTTCATTAGTTACACATATTAATAGTAGTTAAGATAAATAAAATTATTTTTAAATTAATGTATTTGTACTAATATTAATTTTAAATAAATATAAATTGTATTGAATTTTAAAATGATATTGTTTGTATTAAAAAAAATGTCAAGCCATTTTGCATAGATTGATTTTCTTAAAAGACAACTGGATTTTTGTTGGCGACATGTGCTGCTGAAGTGACAAATGTCATTGTATAAGATTTGCCAATAGCCTCTTTTGCCCAATCAGCTTCTTGCTCTATCTAACTCTCTAAAGATTATTGGATAACTCTAACTTACACAATAGATAAGGCTGAGCTTATTTCCCACCGTCAGATGGATTTGTTTCTCCATCCAACCGTCAATAACCTTTCCCTGAGATCTCCTAGTTCCATCTCTTCCATGCACTTAAAAACGTCACTTCGCTCAGATCATTACAGAACACCCCAACTCACAAACGTGCTAAACACAAACAAACTCTCGAGATGGCCGCCACTTCAACAGCCGCTGCTGCTTCTTCCATCATGGGTACTCGGGTGGTTTCCGACATCAACTCCGGTTCAAGCAGGTTCACAGCCCGGTTTGGATTCGGGACCAAGAAGGCCGCAGCTCCCAAGAAGGCTAAGACGGTTATCTCAGACCGGCCTCTGTGGTTCCCAGGCGCGAAATCTCCCGAGTATCTCGACGGTTCGCTGGTTGGAGACTACGGTTTCGACCCTTTCGGTTTAGGTAAACCGGCCGAGTATCTCCAGTTTGATCTTGACTCTCTGGACCAGAACTTAGCCAAGAACATAGCCGGAGACGTGATCGGGACCCGTACCGAGGCCGCTGACCCCAAGTCAACGCCGTTTCAGCCGTACAGTGAGGTCTTTGGGCTCCAGAGGTTCAGAGAGTGTGAGCTGATCCACGGGAGATGGGCTATGCTTGCAACTCTCGGTGCTCTCTCCGTCGAGTGGCTCACCGGTGTTACTTGGCAAGACGCCGGCAAGGTAACGCCTCTTCCCCTCGCGTTTTATAAAACCGTGTTTGCCTTTGCGTTATGATATTTTTTTTTTGGTTATTACCAGGTAGAGCTAGTGGATGGATCCTCCTATTTAGGACAGCCATTACCGTTCTCTATCTCGACATTGATTTGGATCGAAGTGTTGGTGATTGGTTACATTGAGTTCCAAAGAAACGCTGAGCTGGACTCAGAGAAGCGTTTGTATCCAGGAGGCAAGTTCTTCGACCCGCTTGGGCTAGCTTCTGACCCGGAGAAGAAGGCTCAGCTTCAGCTGGCTGAGATCAAACACGCTCGTTTAGCGATGGTTGCCTTCTTGGGATTTGCGGTTCAGGCGGCTGCAACGGGTAAAGGACCGCTCAACAACTGGGCGACTCACCTTAGTGACCCGCTTCACACCACCATCATCGACACCTTCTCGTCCTCTTGATCTGGTTGCTTTAGCTTTTATTGGTGTGTAATGTAATGATGTCCATCTTGAAGACAAAAGTTTGTGTAAACAGAGTTCTTGAAAGTACTCTCAAGTATCATTGGACTAATGAGCCTTGACCTCATTTTCACTGTATTGTGAACTAACAACACCACAATACAATACTTAACATAAAAAATTGAAGCTAAAACACAGAAGTGGAGAAAGGTAGAGAATTGACTCAAAAGAGACCACCGATAAGTGGATGATGCATTGACCAACAAAAACAAATAAATATTGTTTTGACAAATAAGACACAAGGTTCTTAACAGAGATTGACTCGACTCTAGCAATAAAAAAAAAACAATTTCCAAAAACCCTCTTAACCAATATCCCACAACATTCGGCAGAGAAAAGAGGAAGACCCGCAAATATTTTTTTGATCCTTTACTTAACACCAATACGACCAGAGAAAGAGAGAGAGAGAGAAACGAACGAGTATTAATGATGCAAACGGTTCAGTACACTATGTGACCATGAGCCTTGCAATCATTCCCTGAGTCCAGCGTGCAGTGTCCTTGAGGTCTTCATCCTCTGAGTCGAGACATTCACTGAGGAACTCTCCACAGAAGGTGAAGTTGCTGAACAAAGGCTTTATCTTCTCTCCTACAACATCTGCCAGATCACCCATTGCTGCAACCGCTGCTTTGGTAACGCTCTCATCCCTGCTCTCACAGAAACAAAAAAAAAACACAGTAATAAGTTTCAAGTACTCTGCAGAAGACTATTGATTACTTATAGAGAATGATACGTACCTGAGGGAATCTTTGGAAACAAGTTCAACAAACTGCAAGAGATGTTGAGCGTAGGGCACCATGAGCTCAGCCTTTGCGTCCTTGAACCCTTGTAGTATCCCAGAGTAAGCCTCAAAGATGCTTCTCCTGAGTTGGTTTCCATAATCCATAAGCTCCTCGTCGAGGGTGTCCATCTGAGCACATACCTGAGCAGCCCCTTGCATGATCTGAAGAGCTGTAGCCACATACCTCTCAAAATGCCCACCAATCGCCAGAGCAATGTCACCGAAGCATGAGAATATTGGAGGTTTCACCGACCTGTGGAGTGCATCACTTTGAAGGTTCTGGATTAGGAGAGACATGATCTGATCACAGAAAGGTAGGATTTTGTCATCCAGGGCACGGCAAATGTCACCAATCACTCCTACGGTGATCGAGCAGACTTGGTACTCCTCGAAGTTCTGCAGCCCCGTCTGGAGATATTTGAAGAGCTCAGGCATGTATTTGGCAAACTCCGCTCCAGTCGCATACGCAAGAGCACCGATTGCAAGCATTGCTTCTTCGTGGACACTTGAACTGTGGCATCCAAACACTCTGAGGAACAGCATCATGATCTGATCTGCGTTCTGCATTATGATGGGTTTCGTCTCATCCTTGCTACTCAGCTTCTGGATTATGACCTGGAGAACACCACACAGAGAAGCCTGGAGTTCCGCTTGCTTCTCACGGTCCTCAGTTGATACTACCTGAAGGTCCATTGTCTGACCTAATTTCACCATGATGACAGGGAGTAGCTGCCCTATGATGCCTGAGGCCTCCAAAAGGTTGGAACACCGGACAACCTCGTTCAAGGTTTCATATGAAGCAGATCTTAGCTTAGACTCTGGCCCATCTGTACGCTCAGCAGCTGCAAGCAGATGTTGGATGATTTCTGTAAGATAGGGAGATAGAAGAGATGAACTTGCTCCAGCGTCTTCATATCCCTGGGCAAGGTTGTATATCGCTCCACAGACCTTCTCAGCCACATTTGGCACATCTTTCATCGATTCCAGTAGTACACCCACAATTCTAGGGAGGTTTTGGGGTGATATAACAGAGAAGCCACTGTCTGGGGTGTGCAAAAACTCAAAGATACGGCTCAGAGTCCAAGCAGTTGTGTCCCTGACGTGGTTGTTCTCATCCTTGGTTGCAGTAAGGAGAAATTCCAAGCCAGCAGCAACCATCGGGGCAAGCTTATCAATTGTTGGGCCCTCCAAAATTGATCCAAAAGCATAAGTTGCTGCCTCCCTGCTTCGCCAGTTTGGCTTCCTTATGTTGACTTCAACAAAAGGCATCACCAGCGGGACAATACCATCACCAACCGTTCTAGCAACAAGGCCAAGGCATGTTCCGCCAGCCATAGATATGTTCCAGACATCATCTTCATGATCCTGATCTTCTTCCTGCTTCTCCAAAGTCTCTAGCAACATGGGAACTAAATGGGGAAGTGCCTTCTCAATGAAACCTGAATGGGGAGGAGATGAGTCACCAGTATCAGGACTGTCATACTCTTGACGGTCAATCTCTTCATCGCAGATGGTACTCCAGAACTCAACAGCCTGTAGAGCAACACTCTCTTCATCTTCCTTTACGGCCTTTGCTGTCAGCTCAAAGAGCGTTTGCATGTACTGCTCCAGAACCTCGTAGTATGTCGACGCAATGGAGACAAGGCACTCAAAAGCAGCTTGCCTGATCACCGCCTCCTTAGCACAAGCCGTCTCGCACACCATCTTCATGATGTAACTCCTCTCCATCTCATTCTCGAAATTGGTCTGAGAAAAATCCAAGGCATTTAACAACGCCTTCGTAGCCGCAAGACGAACCTCCGCATTATTCGCAGCCTGGTTCATGCCCTGCACAACTGCTGTGAGGACAGAGTTCACTTCATCTTGCACCAGATCATGATGCGATATCTCTTCACAGACATAGCCCAGAGTCTCCAACGTCGACTGCTTCAAGTGCGCGGGACTCTCCGGCTGCGTCATATTGCTGAGCAGAGATCCAACGAGCTCAGGCCACTGCTTCTGAGGAACTTCAATGGACGCCACCTTAGCAATAACCTGAGCAGAAGTATGCCTCGCTTCAGGGACAGAAGAACCAATGGTCCTTAACAACAGCTCCTTGATCTGGGACTTGAGAGCTAAATCAATAGCACACCACTGCTTCACCAGAAGCTCTTTTCTCCCAGAGTCTTTGGCGTCTAGAGAGTTCTTGAGCAGGATACCAGCTAGTCTCCGGGACTCAGAAGGCTTCTCGTTGTTGGCGAGCTCAAAGGAGAGGGACAGCAGAAACTGCGGCAAGTTCTGTTCTTGGAACTGCTTGAGGCTACCCTCTGCTTCGGTACGGACTCTCGCATCGGCTGACTGAGCAGCGAGTAGGAACTGAGTGATCTCCATCGCCATTAGTTGCTTCTGCACAGTCAAAAGACATACAACAGCATCAGTAAGAAGTCAATAATACTAACAGATCGTTCACAGGAGAATATTTATACTCTTAAAAGATACAAAACGCTAAAACCTAATCAGAACCGTCCACAGGCTCAAAATCAGGTAAGCACAAAGAACATTAAGCCGAAGCAAATCACAAAGAGTCGAAGGAAAATCAAGTAGCAGAATCACGGCGAGGGACTAAACAACAAAGCCCCTAGCAAGCAGTGACCTAAAACCTAATCAGAAAGCATAGATCTATCAACAGATGCGAATCGAAAGCTCAATACACAGTTCGGGGAAGAGATTTTACATGAAATTTTAGGGGTTTCGGTTTGAGTAATCGCGTAAGAGCTAGGGTTTGAGGCTACAATCGAAAACCTCTCGTTGTTCGAGGAGGAATCTGATCGAAGACGGCGATTGAGGAGACGAAAAGCCTCTGGATCAGAAAAGCCCTAAAAGAAGCAGAGAGATTTGAGAGAGAAGAGAGACTTGGAAGGAGACAGATATGAGACTGAGGACGGTGGGTTTTTCGAATATAAAGAAGGAGCGGGTGGGGGAAGAAGAAGGGCAACACAAAAGCTCAAAAAAACTTTATATTTTCCAAATCACCCCATCAATATCTATTAATTCCACATTAGCCCACTAAATTTCAATAGTGTAATAAATTCAACATATTTAATTTTTAAAATAAACATATATCAAACTATAGAATATATAATTTCATTCTATTATATACTTTTTTTGCTATAAAAGTATATAAGTTGGTGGTTTCTTATGAATCTATTACTTATGAATCAAATTTTTCCAAAAAAGGGTGGATTGGATCATTTTGAGATATAGGTGGTACATAGTGGATATATATGTAAATCGGGGATGTAAATCGTAAATATATGAACTTATGGGATACCTAAAGTCAAAACTAGCTTAATGGGCCGTCACGCACGAGAACAGTGGGCCTGTAAAACCAAACAGTATGGTGTTTAGGTGGAGATCGTGCAAAAACCTTGCCGTTTTAGTAGAAGGTTGCTAAAATGTAAAACCTCTTTGTTCATTTCAGATTAAACCCCAGCGAAGTTGAAAGAAACTCGTAGTCGTCAATGGCGTCTGCTCTATGTAGAACTGCAAGCCGTCTTCGTCCCGTGCAGCTTTGTTATCGATTTCGCGCCGTAAGCGATCTACTGTCCCCGTCGTCTCCGTCTCCGGCGTGCATCTCCGATCATGGAGATTTCTCTCTTCACCGATCGGTTCGGCATTTTCTTTTTTCCGTTATCCAAATCTGCTAGGTTTCCTTTTTATAAATTCGATGTTTATTTTTTACAGTTTTTCTCACTTAGCGGTGGAATCGAACGGTTGAAGATGGATCAGAGACGTTTGCTGAGCACTTCTGCTTCTGGTACAACCTCTAAGCCTAGCTCTGGCGAATCGGAAGCGAAATCTTCCGGTGAAAACGAGAAATCTGGTGGATCCGAGGGTTCAGATGGCGGCGGTTCCGATCAGAAAAGCGACCGCGCGTCTGGGAAACACGCGCGTGGAGCGGTACTTTATTGGCTTATTTGGTTTAAGTTAGATCTCTCGTCTCTATGGTGTTTGATTGTGGCATTTTGGTAAATTCACAGCCGGTTTCGTGGATGAGCTTCTTCTTGCTGTTTGCTACTGGAGCTGGATTGGTCTACTACTATGATCGGGAAAAGAAACGTCACATCGAAGGTACTCTTCTTATGGTGAGTTTACTTTTTTTGAAGATATAAATGTAATCAGAACTTGATCATGTAAGCTACCAATGTGTTGCATCATGGAGTCTATTCAGTAATGGAGCTTTGTAATGTATTGTTAGAAAACCCTCCTAATTGAATGCATGATTTGTAGCTTAATGTGCACATGCCTTGGTCCTTGAGTTCAGTTTAGTGACAAGCTTGACATGGTAAAGGAAATGATCACTTCAATCACTCTGTAAATGCTTAGTGATTTCACGTTGACTTGTTGTGAAACCCTGTATCTACTAAAAGCTTTTTGCCTTTTTCTCTGTTTTTATGTGTATATTGACTCGGGTCCTTGTTGTTGCCCCTAGATATAAATACCAATTCTAAAGCGGTCAAGGAGGGACCATCAGCTGGGAAAGCAGCTATTGGAGGACCATTCAGCCTTGTAAGAGATGATGGGAAACGTATCACGGAGAAAGACTTGATGGGAAAATGGACAATCTTATACTTTGGGTTCACTCATTGTCCTGATATCTGTCCTGACGAGCTTATTAAGCTAGCTGCTGCCATTGACAAAATAAGTGAGTTGATGACATTCTTTTTCATTTGTGTGGTTACACATTGCCACATTGGGATATATCGTCTTTAATATTCAATCACATTTTACACAGAGGAAAAGGCAGGAGTAGATGTGGTGCCGGTGTTTATCTCTGTGGATCCTGAAAGAGACACAGTTCAACAAGTACATGAATATGTCAAAGGTAGTCCATCTTTTTAACTCCGTAGTCCGTAAGACACATTCGTTATTTTGAAATGAAAATTCATGTAGTTTAAATATTTTGTTGTAGAGTTTCATCCGAAATTGATCGGTCTGACCGGGACCCCTGAAGAAATCAAATCGGTGGCTCGTTCTTACCGGGTTTACTACATGAAGACGGAAGAGGAAGATTCAGACTATCTCGTTGATCACTCTATAGTCATGTAAGTGTATTTGTTACCCCTTTACACAGTTTTTGTGAGGAATTCTTATCATTATCAGAGTCGACATGGTCAGTCACACATGTTGACATGCACAATATATATATACGATATTCGTGTTATACTTTTGACTGAGTACTGTTTTGTTGTTTTGTTTTGTTTTGTTTTGTTTGGGTTGGAGTTTTAATGTAAAGGACATGTGTTGTATTGTGGGTGAAGGTACTTGATGAGTCCAGAGATGAATTTTGTGAAATTCTACGGGAAGAATCATGACGTTGACTCGTTGACCGACGGTGTTGTAAAAGAGATTCGACAGTACCGGAAGTGAAGAGCTTTCCAAGAACACTTGAAAGGGGAAAAAAATTGATTTAAAACTACATCATTCACCATTTTGGATTTTCTTGTTCATCATTAATAAGAATTTCTCAGTACACATTACACAAACACGAGCTTGTGCTTCCTAGATAAAAGCCATCAACATATGGGGCTTTTAAAGCCTTTGATTTGCTTAAATTTTGAATCAGTATATACATTTTATAGATATTATATTTTGTGGTCATTGTTTATTACAATTTTTAGGGTTGGTGAGATGGGTAATAGCTTTAAGAGCAAACTTCGTGAACAATCGGCATAGATGTTCTCCACTTTGGTGGAGTTGTAAATGAAGCGTATGAATCATAAAGGCCGTAGAGTAATGAAACCAAACTGAAGATATAGTTCTGTATCAGTTGAAAGTAATACATCAATATAATAGAAAAGTAAAGAACGAGACTCAACCACTACGACCTATATTCCTCAGATATTGCTAGACCTCTTGGGCTACGACAGACCCTGATATATTTTTCACTTGTGTTTTTTTTTGAAACATTGGGACAAAAAAACGATGTATTGAAAGAATGATCTGAAATTTTAAACTCAAGCATAGGAAAGTTGTTTTAACGACTCCCTCCTTTTGCCCTTGTAGAGCATAAAAATCGCACGCGGAGACAAGGGACACACCTCACCAAACGTAAATGTATAGAGTTCCTCAAACCGCCAAGGTCGCAGAGGAGACAATGCACACCCATCAAAATCCGTAAAGAGAAGAAAAGCTCACTCACCTGAACAGATATGAAGTAGATTGAATCAGATCAGATGGTGGAAATGCATCACCATACCATATACATATGCCACTACATGACTCAGTATGAAAGAAGGAAGAATAATGAGGGATCAAAAACTCACTTGAATACTGTTGCTTCGTAAGGGATATGCAAACGAACAATGAAGACGCAAACATATATTTAATCACGGCAGTTTTAAGGCTTGCTTCACTTGTGCAAGCTCTGATGGGTGCATCCTACTTATGGCAGAATTGAAGGCATCTCCATGAAGCGTAGAACATGTCTGAAGATTCTCACGCATTGAGTTCTCCAGTGACATTTGGTAAACTGGATCTGAAACTTTGATCTGATTAAGATTGGAAAAGACATTTTGCGTTATAATCAGTTGTTTTCTGGAAAGCTAATTCGTTCAAGACAACAACAAAGGAATGATTAACCTTTACCTGACTTTTCCGCAACTCTTTGCTAGGTGGGGCTTCTTCTCCTTGAGACCTGCCTGAGCTCATTTCACCGCTGGAATTACAAATTGTATGTTTATCAGATAAGAAATACTTTGTGTTGCTAACTTCGCTTGGAAACTATATACTTCTACAAGACAAAATATAACCTTGATTCTTCTTCTGTTAGATCTTTATCTCCACCAAGGATTACGCTGGTGCATGTACTGTTTCCAGAAACACGATAAGTTATGTAATGTAGATAGACAAACAAGTTTTTAATATTCGATTGTGCAAGCCTGTACCTTAGTATTTGATCAAGCTTGTCAAGAACTTGAGGCATTCTAAGTGTAAGTATTATGGAAAGAGCCAATCCAAATGTCTTCTTTTGCATGGGAGTCGCATGATCCACCTGCACAAGAGTAGATGTAATAACAACATTAGTCGGAAATGGAATACACGCTTTGCAACACGCAGAGCAGTTTGGAAACGAGCTATTGTTTGGGATTTAAAAAAAGAGGACAATTTAACAAAAGGTTCCCGCAAGCCCATTATAAAACCAGTTAAAGTTCCAGAAAGCTGATTAAACAACCAGCTATAGTTCAAGATAAGTGCTCCACTGACCTTGTCGAGCCAAATGTCGGTGAGGCAAATGAGTACGTTGTCTTCGATTGTGACCCCTGCTTGTTGGAGTAACAACGAGAGAGATGGCTCAGATGTTAACTGGGCCAAGTATGTGGTGTTCATCACCAGAATCCGTGCCAGAATAGCAGCTGAGGACGCTTTAACTGCAGTCTTGGCCGGATCTCGGTCATCTCCTCCACTCAAGCAAATAATCACCAGTTTCTGAGAGATAACAACAAGCAACTCCATTAAATGTTTCAAGGAAGAATATGAATCTTCCATCAATCAAAAGAAAACTAGAAGTTTACCTGCAAACAGCTGTTGATGAGAGGGGGCACTTCCACAGGAAAACACTATTCCAGACGAGAGAAATATGTTTACATCAGAAAGTTGTTATTTGTCCAAACTTTCATACATATACACATATATAGACAGTCATGACAAAAAATATACACTGTGATGATGCCATAGAAGTTCCATCACTGGTCAATTTATATGTATACGAAAGTAAAAAGATAAATGCAGCGTACATGCAAACTTAACATAAGAATACGTTTCTCATGAAAATTTGTTTCGCAAATTGGAAAGAAAAAATTATACGCACCTGAACTAAGATGTCAATCACCGGAAGAATCGAGAGTAACCCCTTATCATTTACATTTCCAACAATAAGATCAAGAATCTTTGCGACACTTGAAGCATGCATATTAAGAAATTCCCCTCCATTTAAAATGATGTACGATTCCATGATACTGACAGCAACCTACATTTGGTTAAGATGTTAGTGAAAAATTTTGGGGGACATATAGTAAATTTGAATGTCTTAAGGTAGGATTGGCAACATGTTTCAATAGATCTGAGCACACAACACTACGTAATTAATGAATCACGACGTCAACTCCTTGAAAACTTAAAAAGCTAACCTGTAAGTGATCAAAACTTCTTTCAATGATCTCCACCATATAGGGAAAGCATGCTAATAGCTGGGGCACCATCATAGGAGCATAAGAAAGTGTAGTCTCCCATAACTGCATATGCAGAGCAGTGTCATTTTTGTATAATACATCTATATCAGCAGAAAAGAAAGGTTTACGTCTTATCAAGTGGAAACTTACTGCCATGCTATCTTCCAGAAGGTTGAGTGCATCAGGGCTGTTAATGTCAATGCCCTTTTGGAGAATTGGGAGCAGAATGCTATAGCAAATAGGAGACTGATAACCAAGCGCAATCACAAAATTCCGCAGTGCAACAAGAAGCTGAATTTGTAGAAGGCTTTCACCAGAAGATTCCTCCCACACCTGTTCTTTAAGTCAAGCACACAGATAATAAGATTTTATTTGCGCACCAAGATAAAAATAAGTACATACAGAAAAGAATGCCACTATACCTTCTGGAAGAATTGGATTAACTTTTGTGCGTACGGAATGACTTCACTAACATGACCAATAAGAACAGAAATCAAGTTCAGGACTTGAACCTGAGAAAAAGAAAGGATCGTTAAATGGACAGACAGAGATCCGTATGCGTCACTGGAGGAAGTAGAATGACAAGAATGGAGTGCCATAATGAATTTGAAGCAGCTACATCATGTACCTTCGAATCAAATTCTTGAACTTCCTCAACCAGTATGAAACATGACTCCCAACAGATTGGAAGAAGATCACGGAAACTTTGCTCCGAAAAATTCGCATCCTCAACGTGTAAGCATAATGACCTACTAGCTGCCAGCTACATAAGTAAACAGACAATCTCAGAGGCAGCTAAAATACAAAAAAAAAAAACAGGGAAGAAAATCCTATCTAAATGCAAGACAGAAAGATAAACGCAACAATAATGAGATAGGATGAGACTACCTTGACAGCGAGGTCATTGTCTTGCAGCAATTTAATCAAAGAACAATACACTTCTCTTTTTGTGTCATCTTTAATCTGAAAGGTTATTATCATCATCCACAAACCATCAATCAACAAATTTTTAATAGGAAAGCTATTAACAAAGACCAACCGGGAACTAATCCTAGTAGCCCCTTGTTACAAAGTATCCCACAAATTATGCTCTTAGATGATTATTCCTTATTAGGCGAATTGAAACAACATTACCTCTGAAACCCAATGTCCCAATATCATAGCAACTTTTCGGTGGATGATACGCCTATTTGGATGGTCATTTGACAGCTCAAGGGATAATGCACCATTAAACCTGCAGACAGATTATTCGATCATTAAGAACGTTATTTACTTGATTAATAAAAATTTCTTATCACATCACACAGCCATGTTTAAAGGAGATGAAAAACGCCTAGACATTAGAAGATCAAGAGCATACCAATCTCTGAAATTAAGATAATTCGAGAGCTCATAGTAGACGTATGCAGTAGCAGCATATGCTGCATCTTTCAGAAGCAGCGCTGGTGTTATTTCAGTAACCGAAGGGGGGCAGTTATTCATTGCCTCCTGAAGGATGGACACAACAATAGGTCCTAGGAGCTGTGCATAATAATGGAGACAGAAAGAATAAGCATCAACTTATATCAATTAGCAGAGTTCCTATCTCTACTTTTAATAGTTCAGAAGACTTTTCCGAACAGGATGAAGTGCTTACTTGGCTGTAGTTCTCAAACAAAACCATATATAGAGCTTCAGCACAAGGTCTCAATTTCTCAGACCACTGAATCATGTCCTGCTCATGATGAAAGGACTCAGGGTTCTGGTACCACTCCTCTAGGTCACTTGCTGTAAGAACAAAATACCTGTTGGAATGTTGATGATCAAAGTTTAGCAAACTATTTTCAAGACATCATTCAAATAACCACCATAGAATAGTGATTGAATGGAGGCAGGAATACATGACAGCATCACAGTTTACACCAAAACAAATGACTTGATGAATGCAATATTTTACAAGCCAGAAGTCCCCGACAGTAACAATCCCTTCTCATCTATTCCATACACGTCAAATAATTTATCTTTAATGTTAGCTTTATCTATAATCTTAGATAGCTGAGTAAGTCCATACAATATATTCTTATAACTCTACATGAAGAGACTCTAGAACAGAGATACATTGATATATGATCATCATGGGTGTATAAGAATCTCTATTTCATATTACCTTACTAAGAACGCATGAAAAAAATGCAAAACCAACATCGATGCGGCTTTGTAAGTAAGAGGGAGCCAAATAACTTGGAATCATACATCTTATCGTTGGTTAGGGTGTTACCTTCTTACTAGTATGTTGCACAAAAGAACAATCCTTTCATTGGGTAGAAGTGAAGACACAATGCCACTGACTGTGTTTGAAGCATTCTTCTTCCTCTCCTCAAATGTCACCCCATTTTCATTCATCACTCGACCAGTTAGACTAGGCTTGTATTCTTTACATTCAAGCACAGATTTCACCATCACCATACACTGAATAAAAAATTCTTCAAACGGCAACGATGCCTGTTCAGGATCTGTTATCTTGTTTAAGCAGAAATCCACTACGACTGGAAGAACACATTTATCTCCAAATGAATAAGGATGTCTGCTTTGAATTGCGGCTAACACTTTCATCAGCTTGACACATGCCTTCTTTACAAATTCCCAGAATTTAGGATCTCGATTATGAAAAGATGAATCTGCATGAAGACTCCAAACAAGTTAGCAAAAGCGTATATATGTGGGGTGACAGGTTAAAGAGAAGAAAGAGAGGAAAAACATCCTCGTTAATACAGGATTCTATGTGCATGTGTCATATGCATGAGAAAGGAAAAAAGAAAGTGTTCAAAAGCCAAAAAACAAACTCACAATATGGAAGAAACGATTGAGCAGCGTTCAAGAGCACAGGCGAGACTTCTTTCACTGGTTTAATCTCCTACGAGAAAAGAGTTAGATGTATATTATATATCTGCATGTAGAGTAAATGTCTGAGAGCAATAACGAATTCTATATTCCAAAATAGTTATCCATCTATTAAGGTTACAATCAGCTTAACTATCGGAAGATAGCAGAAGAAATAGGGGGCACCATTGAAAATATACCACTAAAAGGAGAAGTATAGTGTGTCTACCTGTATACTTTTGGCATCGCTTTGAAATCCTGAGATTATGAGTTGTCGCACTATTTTCAAACATAAAAACCACCTCTCACAAGTCAGGAAAAGCTCATCGTGATGCTGCTCAGCACTATTTGAACCATAGCTCTGAACCATTGTTGAAAAGCCACGTAGAATTGTTTGGACATCAGTTTGCCAGAGGTGCCAACAAAAGTCGAAGAGTTGCGACGAGATCTGCCAATCAATAAAACTGGACCACGTCATTAACTATTAAAAAAAAAATCCACTCTCCGGTCCTACAATAAGTACATGCAAGAGGAGAAAAGAAATTGATAACGGGATGAAGACAGAGTAGCAGACACACCTCAGCGAAATTTCTCTGATCTGCCGTGAGACGTTTAGTAGACAATTCCTTCAGGGTTCGAAAAAGGATCATAAAGATTCTGTGAGAAGCAAGAACGTCAGCCGAGTGAAGCTGTTGCGCTAGTACCGAAAAGAGGTCAGGCCTAAAAAATCATGAAGCAAGAAAAAAACAGTTATTTTACTAAGAAAGATACTATCACCAGTTAATTTGAGTTATGAAGAAACTGCTGACCATTCCTTAGGATAGTCAAAGCGGGCTATCTTCGATATGAGAACAGCCAGCATTTCCGCTATCTGCCATAAAGCCACAAAAAATGAGATACATTTCCACTAAATGTCGTAGTCGATGCAGTCACAAAAAGCAAAACGTTACAACACCTTGTAGTTCTCTTCTCGCAAGTGAGACAACAGCTTCTGCCTCAGATGAATCTTCTCCTCGTTGCTTATACCCCTGTGAAAATCGCCAACAAGAGTGTCAACAACGTCTTAAACAAATTTACAAATCTCACGCCATTACACATCTAAAAGTCTAAACTAGCCAGCTAAGTGTAATCTAGACTCTACTCTAGTCCAAGTTGAAGCACTCTGATCTCAACTTGCAATTTGATTGCAATTATCAGTAGAGAAGAGCTTACGAAGCGTTTCGTCTGCTCTTCCAATAACGGTTGATACTGTTCTTGAAATACACAGACGCCATCAATCTAACGTCCACGTGAGACACCAAATCCTTAGACGCAATCACTTCCTGCAAACCAAAACGAGAGGCAATGAGTAATCGAGCTAATCCACAAGAGCATTTAGGTTTAGAAGAAACGAACCATGAGGCAAGAGCAGAATCCAGGCCTGCTCTCCGACTGAGCCAGAGCCGCCTCCGCCGGCCGCCGAACGTTCTCGTCGCCGCTCATAGAGTTTGCTAGCAATGAGTACATAGCCGGTAAATCGGAAGCTGACAACGCCATCAGATCCGTGACCTAATAATCCAAAGGAAGCCTCGAGGATGAACCCTAGGGGGTTTGGTTTGAGACGACGATGATGAAATCGCACGGCGGAGAAAAAGAAGATCGTCTCCTTCCACGTCGGCTTCTTCCTCCGTCTGTTCAACCTCTCTCTCTCTCTCTCTCCTCTCAAGCTCTCTGAATCATGTAAACAACAATGCAACAAAGGACAATGAACTTTTTCTTTTTCATTTTCTTTTTTTCACAGTCAAATGAAAATAAATACTTACCGTCGCATTTTGATCGGATTCCGATCACCGAGCCGGGGACTTTAACTTGGGCCTTTTGTCCAATATTAAAAGGCCCAATTATTATAGCGCGTGTTGCTGTGGGAGCGTGACTGACAATAATCTTTGCTTGCTAGAATCTTATTGGTCGAGATACGTGGGAAATCATCATATTTGCCACGTGTAAATCCCCGCCTTAAATTAAACTGAAACCCACCGGAATTTATTTTCAAAACAGCCCCAACACTTTTGTAGTGACTAATTTTCCCCCACTAACTTCTTAACATAATTTAAGAACTGTGTGCTCTTTTGTAACATTTAAAATTAATGGGCACATTCTAAAATTAATTAATAATAGTAAGGGCATGCTTAAAATACGCAATGCTTCTTTAAACCCAGAGAACCTATTTAAGGAAATATCCTCTCTCGAATTTTCTCGAAACGTAGAGCTCTCTGTGAATAATATACACCGTTCCGAACAAGAAGAAGAAGAACCAGAAGATAAAGAGAGAACAATAAGAAGAAGAAGAAGAAGATTCGCAGGCTATTCTAACAGGATGGTGAGAACGCAGTTGGTGGTATCTGTTGTGCTTGTCTCGACATTGTTGCTGTTGAATGCAGAAGCCAAAACCGTTGATCCCTACAAGGTAACATCACGATTCTTCTGTAGTTTGCAGTGATGAGTTTTAATTGAAATCGAAACCGGTCGACTTCGATTTGGTTAGGTTTTGCTAGAGTTTCCTTAAGGTTTCATACGTTTGATGTGACTTTTCAGGTTCTTGGAGTATCTCGAGATGCAAAGCCGCGTGAAATCCAGAAAGCTTTCCACAAGTGCGTACCTTTCTATTTCTATTATACTCACTTGTTAAGTTGAGAATTCAAAACCAATGATACAAGAATCTCAAATGATTTCTTTTGTTTTATAGGCAATCTCTGAAATATCATCCAGATAAAAACAAAAATAAGGGTGCTCAGGAGAAGTTTGCTGAGATTAATAATGGTAAGTATCTATCTTAGTACTTTAAGAGACTGTTCTTGCTTTGTAGCCATGCTTCAATCGTTTAAACTGGATGTATGTTGATCTGATTTGTGTGCAACAGCTTATGAGATCTTGTCTGATGAAGAGAAGAGGAAGAACTATGATCTTTATGGGGATGAAAAGGGACAGCCTGGATTTGGGTCAGGCTTCCCCGGAGGTAATGGTGGCGGGTATTCATATTCTTCAGGTGGTGGACAGGGTGGTGGTTTCAATTTTGGAGGACCGGGTGGATGGCAGAATATGGGCGGTGGTGGTGGCGGTGGGGGCGGTTCCAAATCGTTTTCCTTCTCATTTGGCGGTGGTGGTGGCGGTCCTAGTGCTAGTGGAAGTTCCTTTGGTTTTGGGATGGATGATATCTTTTCCATGTTTGGCGGCGGTGGTGGTGGTGCTAAAGGAAGAGATCAGTTTGGTGGATTTGGTGGGTTTGGTGGCGGCTCATCAAAGGCTGAGTCTGGGTCAAAGAGAGGTTCGGTTGCAACTGTCAAAACCGTAACTTCTCAGGTTTATAAGAAAGACATTGTGGACCAAGGGATGACTTGGCTTTTGCTGTCTTATCTTCCATCTCAAAGAGGAACCCAGTACCATGAATCGGTCATAGAGGAAGTTGCTGAGTCACTGCAAGGAGCGTTAAAGGTAAAAACATGTGCTTGATGAGCGTAGTTTAGTTAATTTTAGTTGTGAACATGGTTGATCTTCATGTTTTGGATTTTGTTTACAGGTTGGGCGTATAAACTGTGAAACAGAATCCTCTCTTTGCAAACAACTTGGCGTAGTTCCTCGCAGGGCTCCAAGGCTGTTTGTTTATTCATACACATCTAGTGGTAAAGCTACTTTAGCAGAATATACTGAGGAGCTTGTTGCAAAGAAGGTGAAAAGCTTCTGCCAGGAACATCTACCGAGATTCTCAAAAAAGGTTGACCTGAACACCTTCGATGTCTCTGCTATTAGCTCACAAGGGATTCCTAGAGTTATGCTCTTGTCAACAAAGAAAGACACTCCTGTCATCTGGCGTGTTCTTAGTGGCTTGTACAATGGACGCTTTGTCTTCTACAACACAGAGGTATGTTACATTTTTGGCTTTGAATCTCCTGGTCCTAGAACTTATGGGTGGTTTCTTGGTTCCTGTCATGATCTTGTAGGTTCATGATGCTTCTGATCCGAAGGTTAAGAACCTAGGTGTTGACGCGTTTCCAGCGATAGTTGGCTGGTCATCAAATGGTGAGAAGCAAGTCTTGAAGACAGGGATCACTGTGAAAAATCTGAAATCAGCTGTCCAGGAGATTGGTAAATTGCTAGAAGGGTTTGAGAAAAAGAACAAAAAGGCCTCTTCAAATAGTCAGTCAGGCCAAGGAAAGAGTGAGCCCGTAGAAAAGATACATCTTCTCTCGAGAACAAATTTCGATTCCATTTGTGGAGAGAAGGTTCCTGTTTGTATCATCGGTGCTTTCAGATCTCCACAGGGTAAAGAGAAGCTGCACTCAATATTGTCGAAGGTAAGCAATTGCTCTATGAATAGACCTTTTTGGTTCTTTGACATGATTGATTAATAGTTCTCTTGGCTCTGCTCTTTGTTCAGGTGTCGCAGAAGTCTTTGTCTAGACGACAAGCTTCGGGAACAGGCTCTCAGGACACCGTTTCCTATTCCCTTGTAGACGCGGCAAAACAATCTTCGTTCTTGAGTTCATTTGACAAATCAGAGTTCAAAGCATCTGATAAGCTTCTAATAGCATACAAGCCTAAACGAGGCAAGTTTGCTACATTTAAAGGCGACATGACAATGGAAGAAGCTGAGAAATTCGTAGCGGCTGTTCTGAACGGAGACATACAGTTCACAAAGACAAGACAGAAACCTCAGATCAAGTGAAAGTTTTGTTTCCTCAGGGGTTAGTTTACATGAGTCCTGTGGAGGTTCTTGTAATTGGAGTCTGTGATGAAATAGTTTTATAGGAATAGAGTTTACATAAACATGGAACTGAGGTTAATTTGTAATTATTATGAATGTAAACACTCTGGAGCATAATGCTCTAGAAGAGTATAATGATGGTTGGTTCACAATCACACAACAATTGTCCTAACTCCTAAGTGAAGAAGTAAGTTGCACTCTTGAGATCAGAATCACCAATTTTTTATGAACCCTTCCAGACCTCGGATTCCGAAAACCGGAGAAAAAAATCATTAAAACCGGCGAACCAGTCTTTCCTTACTAAACCGGTAGTCTTCTGGTTCAAGTTAAAATTAAAACCCTCTGGCCGAGTCAGAGGGTGTGTGTTTAATCAGCAAAAGAAAAACCCTGATTCTTCTTCTCCACATTGTCGCGACTTCTGGTGTTCTCTTCTCATCTTCCTCGCGAATTCGATTTGCAGGTAGTCGTTACACAGCTCAGCTTTAACTTTCAGGTTATTAGAATCATTATAGTTTCATGAATAGATTAGAGTTTAGCTCACTTGTTTCAGCTTATCTTGAGATCATGTTCACTAGATAGGATCATGAATTGACAATGCTATGTTGTTCCACACTTACAAGCCCATGAATCCATTAAGGTTCAGCATAGTTTGAGATTGTGTCGGGTTGTCAATGCTATGTTTTTTAGAACGTATTATTTTATCAAAAATGGTTTTTCAGTCTGTTATAATCTTATTGGTGGGTTTAGATTAAACAATCTTTAAGGTTATTGTAAGACTAATCGATGGGTTGTGTCATTTTTGTAATATTAGAGGATGTATAAACCGTTTTGGTGTTGTTGCAGATGGTTATATGCGTGTTGCTGAGCATCATATATTAGTAGATAGGCCATCTTAGACATCATGGGAATCCAAAATCTTTTATGGCAAGTGACGAAGAAAGCATTCACTGGAGGTATCATAGGGGTTACTATTTCAGATAGATGTTGTAGCGTTGTTCCCGTGAGAGGAGATTCCATGTCTCCCACTTTGAATCCCCAGAGAAATTCTTATTTAGGTAAGTGTTTGTTAGAAGAAAATGCTCCGAAATTAATTTTGTTTGATCCATACTTCCTTCTTATTAGACTTTTAATTCTTGATGCAGATGATTATGTTTTGGTAGAGAAATTTTGCCTTCAGGATTACAAGTTTGTGCGTGGTGATGTTGTAGTGTTCAGGTATGTTCCCTCTAATGCCAAGCCACTTTTGAGTTGTCCTTTAAAAAGAGATGATAAACTATATAATGAGTAATACTTGATTTACTACATGTTGGTCACTTGTTATGTCTTTTATTGAACACTTACAGCATTGGCAAATGTTATTAAAAAATTAGTTCACTAGAGCCTTACAAAAAGCTGTACCTTTTAAATATGTTGGCCATGGAATCAAACTCTTTGGATTCAATTTTTTTTCTTTTGCTTCCAAAGCTCCGTGTTTTTTTTTCTGGTTCGTTCAGGTCTCAAATATGTTTCATAATGTTTCTCCGACATTGTGATATATTTTGAATTACATAATTGAGGTTCTGACAATGGGATATTTTATATTTGTGACAGCTCTCCCACTCATTTCAAGGATAAATACATAAAGAGGATAGTGGGGCTGCCTGGGGAATGGATAAGTAGTTCACGGGATGTGATCAGAGTCCCAGAAGGACATTGTTGGGTAGAAGGAGATAACAAAGCTTCCAGCTTAGACTCAAGAACCTTTGGCCCTGTAAGTTCTCTGCTTCTTCAAAGAATCAGGTGATATTCTTCAAGGCTTGTCACTTGTGACTGATGCGTATAAAACTTGTTAATGCAGATTCCTTTGGGTTTAATTAGAGGACGGGTGACTAGTGTGGTGTGGCCACCTCAGAGAGTAAGCAAGATTAGTTGATAAAGAGAAGGAGAAGAAAGGAAGAGAAGGTAAAGTTTCTTCCTCCTCCATACGAATATTCCCTTTTCCTCAAGATTCTTTATCGTGGAATCTGCTTTACACCAAAAGAATGATGATTTTATCAGAAAGATTGAAAATTCGGTTTTTTGTTTTCCATTTTTCCACAATTGTAGAACTGCGTGCTCGCGCTTTTTGTAGTGTGCATTTTATATAATCAAATGGGTCTATTCATCTCCATGTTCCTCAAGATTCTCTACGAAAATAAGTGTGAGCTAGAACTAAAACTCGAAAACCTTTACTTCTCGTACCGGAATCAAAAGTCTCATTATTTTGTCTTGGACGCGATGTAAAGGTTTTAGTTCTAGCTCACACTTACTTTGGTTCTGGTTAGCTACGGTTATCTAGCAAAATTTATTTATTGAACCGGTTATCTTGCTGGTTAAAAACTCCATTAATTGAAACTGAACCTAATCCACTACTCATAACCCGTGGGGATAGAGATAATCAGATAAGTAACAAGTGTCATTCGTTAATTTAATTTGCTTGGAGAGAACGGCCATGGGCCGTAGTAGCCCTTGCTATTTAATCCAAAAAAAAAAAGAATATTATAAATGCATGAGAAAAAATTCGAAACATTTCTCTCTGGGCGTTTCTCCTTCGGGTAAGATCAGTTTTTGGCTTTTCGTCCTCGATTTTCCTCTGGCGTAAGATTTTTTTCTCTTCTTCGCTTGAAAATTCCTGGGAGATAGATCAATTTTAGTTTCCGTTTCTCTCTCCCTCCTACTTTATTGTCACTGGGCGTCTTGCGAAGTACGCAAGTTTCTAGTATTTACCTTTTTGATCGGAAGCTTTTTATTTTATTTCCCGAGATGAACGCGCTTGATATTTGATTGTGTTCTACGCGTTTGTGGTAATTTTTCTCCACCATCGTTATTCGTTGGTTTATTTCTGTGTTCAATCGACGCTCCTTAGTTTTATTGGCGTATCGGATTAGAATCTGTTGACGGAGAATTGAGATCTATTGGTGTTTTTCTTTTGGGTGTGTGTGTGTGTTAAGATAGGTGGATTTGTTGAAGATGGGAAGACTATTCGTGATCGACCTCCAAGGAGAAACTTATAGCTGTAAACATTGCCACACACCTTTCGCACTTACCGATGATCTCATCTCCAAGGTTTGTTACTCATTTCTTTGAATTTTTCTACTCCACGCCTTGTGTTTTCAGTGCTTCCATCTCAATTTTACTGCATTATTTGCTATCCAATATTTGATTCATTGTTAACCTTTGCAAGAGTGATTCCTTCAATGCCCCTATTATCTTCAATGCTTCCCTATCCACTTGTGGTTGTAACAACAATATGCACAACTACTTCTCAGAGATTATATTTTCTTCTAAACTCTGTTTGAACCACACACAACTTTCATTTTTGAACTCTGATCAAATATCAACATTGGAATGGAAACTGACCCTTCAAAAATCTTGTTGATCCTCTCGAATTGACATTGAGACCAGATGATTGAACACATACAACCCTCTCATTTTCTTGTTTTGCTTTTCCTGTTTGGATTGATGAAACACACCATGCTTTTGTTCATATTTGAATGTTTATCAACTAATGTTTCATGATCTGATTGTGTATTGTTTGCAGTCATTTCACTGCAAGCATGGAAGGGCTTATCTTTTCGAAAACGTGTAAGTTGTTACTACTTTGAAGATGAATCTGATCAAACCATTGAATCCTCCTGACAAGGCTCCCTTTTTTGATAACCAAATCTCTTTTTGGGGATGTCGTTAGTGTCAATGTGACTGTTGGAGAGATGGAGCATCGCATCATGATGACTGGCTGGCACACTGTTGCTGACATCTTCTGCGTTTGCTGTGGCTCTCTCGTTGGCTGGAAATACGTACAAAATACTACAAGAAAAACTCATTCTTCTCAACAACTTCCTTTTTGATTCTTGATGCTGATTCTCATTTTGTCCCACAGGAGATCGCATACGAAAAGTCTCAGAAATACAAAGAAGGAAAATTCATCATTGAAAGGTTTTTGACCATTCAACATTTGACTTCTTAATATCTCTCAATACTCCAAACAAAAAGACCATCACAAAGCTTACGTTGGAAGTGGTGTAATCAATGGTGAGCAGGTTTAAAGTGCTTGGACCCGATGGAGGCGGGTACGACATGAACGAGGACGAGCCCATGATTGGAAGTGACGAAGAATAAAACGGGCTTCCCTTTTCTTTTTACCAGCCCATAGTTATTGGAGATACTTGGCAAGTGATCAATGCAAAAACTCCACAATTTTTTTCGGGTAAGCAACCAAATATTTATAAACTTAATTGTAATGAGGAGTACTAAAATCGTTTTCAGACACTAACTTTAGTATATGCATGCTTCTACTTGCATGCCTCTTGTAACAAGAATCTATATAAATGAATTTCCTAGCGAAAATATAGATTTTATCTGGACACCTTACTGAAAGCGACACATTAACTTAGTGATGAAGACAACTGCGAGCTACATAACATGGTTTTATGTGGTTGAAATGGAAGACTAATCGAACGACGAAGAGTTTTCTTTTAAGCTATGTTTCCTAGTTTGTCGTGAAGATTCGCTGTCAGGCCTCCACACCTGGCTTTCAACGTCACACTCGTATCTAGTGTGGGATACAAAATGTATCGTACCACAATTATTTTTAACACCTGAAGAAGACAAGTAGCCTTTTCGTAATTAAATATCATGTTCATGGGCAAAGACTGCAACAACGTGTCCCGTGAGATCCTCTTTGCGGTTTGAACCCGATGCTTCGTGTTCTGTTCAAACTTTTCAAAACCATACTCAATTAAATTAAATACAAATAGGAGAAAAAAAACAAGAGAGATGGTACGAATAAGACCTGTCTGGTTTGAATTTGGAATTTTTAAATTATTACCAAATAATAAATTAAAATAAAATAAAAACTCCTCGAGACGAACATCTTCCCCACCTTCTTCTTCTTCAACTCAAAAAACTTCTTTCTCTCTAGATCAAATTTAAAAAAAACGTTTGTGGGTTCTGATCATATGTTCTTTAATGGTTTGCTATGATTCTCATTCTTCTAGTCTTTTAGCTTTCTCGAGGGTCCCATTAGTGTGATCTCCTCAGATCTGATTGGTTCGATTCTATTTTTTAATTTTGTTTTGGAGATTTTTTTTCTAGTTGTTGTGTAAGTTCGGACACGAGACAAACAAACCTTCAAATCAAAAAATGTTGACACACGACAGAGATGAAGAACTCTCTATGTTCCTTGAGATGCGTCGACGCGACAAAGAACGTAGAGGAGAATCTCTTGTAACAGGTTATATTACCATTTGTATATATAGTAGATATATGTCTCAGCAATGGTGTTTTAAACTGTGTGTTTGCCTCTGTTAGGATCTGATAGTACTAGTATCAACGGAGCGTTGACGACTGCTGCTGCTGCGGCGCTCTCTGGTGTCTCTGAAACGGTGTCGTCTCAACGTTATCCTCTCCGGAGAACCGCAGCAGAGAACTTCTTGTACTCAGAGAATGAGAAATCCGATTACGATTGGTAATGTTTCCATTTTTATAAAACAAAAAAAATAATATCGATCTCGTAATCATCGAATGTCTTGTCTTGTCTGATAAATCTTATCATTTTTGTTGTTGGTCTTGTCTCTTCTTCAGGCTGCTTACGCCGCCAGGCACGCCTCAGTTTGAGAAAGAGTCACATAGGAGCGTAATGGAACAGAGTGAGGCTCCCAATTCTCGCCCCACGAATCTTAAATCTCGGGTATGAAACTTGTTTAGACAGAAGTGATTCATGTTTTTTTTTTAAATGTCTCTGGTCCAAGCATTGATTAAACTCTTGTTTGGGTTCTCAGTTAGGGAACTGCCGTGAAGATAAACCCCAAATGGCATCATCCTCGTTAGCTGGACTCAGAAGACCGTCTTCATCTAGTAGCTCAAGGTCCACGAGCAGACCTTCCACACCAACCAGAAGGTCTACAACCCCAACCACAACCACTTCCACAACAAGGCCTGTGACAACCACTAGAGCTTCAAACTCTAGATCCTCAACACCCACCTCACGTGCAACATTAACTGCTGCACGTGCTACTACCTCCGCAACGGCTCCACGCACCACAACATCTAGATCAGCTACTCCAACTCGGACTAAGACTCAGCCTTCTTCTGCACCTTCTAAAAAACCTTTATCAAGGTCGGCCACACCAACCCGCAGGTCTCCAACCCCGACCGGTCCATCAATAGTTTCGAGTAAAGCTCCCTCTCGAGGGACTTCTCCAACTCCAACCCCGACCGGTCCATCAATGGTTTCTAGTAAAGCTCCCTCTCGAGGGACTTCTCCCACTCCAACTGTGAAGTCGTCGAAGCCATGGAAGCCGCGGGAGATGCCTGGATTCTCATTAGAAGCCCCACCGAATCTGAGGACCTCTGCATCAGATAGACCAGTCTCAGCTACAAGAGGCAGACCTGGAGTAGCCTCTGCACCAGGCTCAAGATCAAATTCCATAGAACGTGGCAACGGCGCCGCCAGTAATGGCGTCGGACACGCAAGAAGGCAATCTTGCTCCCCGTCAAGAGGCCGTGCTCCTGTAGGGAGCAACAACGGGAGCCTCCCAGGTGCACGTGGGCGAGGAAAGGCCAACAACGGCGATAGCCCAGTGGCTATGGGTAATAAAATGGTCGAGAGAGTGGTGAACATGAGGAAACTAGGTCCACCACGGCTAACAGAGAGCGGTGGTAGAGGAACGGCCAAATCTAGCTCTGCTTTTAACAGCCTTGGCTATGGGAGAAACCTCTCCAAGAGCTCCATCGATATGGCCTTGAGACATATGGTACGATCACTCTTTAGTCTTTACAATACTATCTCTTTTCATTTTAGTTGATGTTTAAGATTTTTGCACAGTGATTAAAAAAAAATACAATTTTTTATATAATTTATCTTGGTTATAAAAATAATATTAAATCAAACTAATTCAACCATTAAAAAATAATGCAGTATTTTGTAATTTCACTTTACATTAAATTTTATCTAAAATAGTAAGAACAGATTTATCATGCAACAAAATTTTAATTTAAATACCAAAAAAAATAAAAGAGGGAGTATTTGTTTTCTTCTTTTAGAGTAGCATTGGTGTTAATAACAACGTTACCTGTCGGCTTTGTACGTGTGTAGGATATAAGACGAGGCATGACAGGGAATCTCCGGCCGCTTGTCACGAAAGTTCCGGCATCATCAATGTACAGCGTGCGAAGCCGGCCGAATAGTGTCACCAACTCTCCGATGGCTACGAGCAGCACTGTCAGCTCATCCGAACCGAACTTGGACAACATCAACATTTTGTGCTTAGATGGGAACGATGCTGAAAACGATGATCTTCTTAGCGAGAGAAGCTTTTCTTCTCCGCGAGACCAGTTCCCTAAGTTCACATCTTGACTTATAAGTACAATATATCGTATGTTCTTGTTTTTGGTACCATACTTAACGTGTCTGTAATCGAACATTCGTAAAGTCTATGAAACTCATGTGTCAAATGTCTTTTTTTTTGCTTCATAAATGTCTCTTCACAAAGCAACTTTAATGTGGATAAAAGCTACATGAATTCACCTGTATACCTAAATTGTACATAACGTATAAAAACACTCTTAAATCGTAATGTAGTTTTTGTAGAGCTTTGATGATGAAGATCAATCCGGTTAAGTTTAAACCGAGACTGGTAATGTCAATTGAGCTGAAGATTGAAGAGGGCAGTTTGTCCAGTTTGACGAGGAGAGTTAGCTCATGGTTTATGATGTATTTAGTCAGCTTAATATATGTAATTAGTCTCTGATATATAAACAGTTCCGGCCGACATGATAATAAGTATTTTAGCGGCTACAAAAGTTTTAAAAGTGACTTTAGCTTAGTGTATCTAAGAGAAATTACTAATACTGGAGGTGCTGGATTCAATTACCCTGATTGCATTCATTTATTTTCAGCCTTTTGTTTTATTTTGGCTTGTACCCTTCATAAGTATAGGACCGGCTCTGTATATAAAGGGCATATGTGGTTAATCCTCTCTCTCTTGTGAGCTACATTCTAGAGTGAGTAAGAGAGAGAGAGAGAGAGAGAGATTCTTTGAGTTTGTGATTCACTTGTAATCGAGAAGAAAATAGTGGATTGCTGGGAAAGTCCAGCACGAGACGTAGTATTGTTACTTTTCAGAGGGCCTGAACTCGTATAACTTGTGTGTGTCGTCTTCTTTCATATTTTCTTTAAGCGATTGATCGAGAGTGAGAGTCAAGTGTGTTCGTTGTTTTGAGCTCTAGATCCTATCAGTTTTCATCGAATTTTGATGGGTGTGTGATAACCACAATCAATCTCATTTTCTTTTAATCATTATTTAAAAACCACTAACATTACTCAGGTTGCAGTCTTGCAGAGATGATTTGATCTCATTTATCATGGTTTGAACATCGAAAAGAAGCCAAAATGGTTGAGATCACAGCTCAGCAATTTTGATCCTACAATATCTAATGATTTTTCCTGGAATCAGTTCTGCGTAAGAGCATCTCCAATATAAAACTTTATTTTTCTTCCAAAATAGAATAAAAAAGAAAATAAAATAAAATTGCTTCAATCCAACTTCATATCACATTCTATAGTAGAGTTATGAATAAACAAAAAATATATTACTCTATTTATGGAATAAACTTCATTAGGAATGAGATATGAAGTTCGATTGGAGCATTTTTTACTCTATACTTCATTTCACTCCATTTTAGAATAAAAAATGGAATGGAGTCAAAGATGCCCTAAAGAAATGATGAGTCTCTTCAGTAACCTGTGTCCCCTTAATCTCTCTCGTGTTTTGTATGTCTCTTGATGTTTAAGAAACCAAGTTGTCTAGTGGTCAAATCTCCAGTGCTTCCAAAAACAGCATTTCAATGGAGTACTATTCGTGGTGCTTGGAGGTAAGTTGTAAACGTTTACTTTTGAAGCTTATTATTATATTTGCAATAGTTTATGATGATCACCAAAGATGTCATTCGGTTTAGTTGTCTTTGACATGCAGTATATCCTATGTCGCAAAGGACAACTGTGTTCAAAATAATAATTGGCATGATTTGCAACATTCCTCTGCATTTGAATGATTGAAACTTATTAGTTTATAATATGAACCGTCGACAATAATGAGATAAGTATAGTAGTTATATACGTCAAAAATGAAAAGATAAGTATAAGGAAAAAGATTTTATGCACCTAACTATGCTTTCGATTGTCAAAATCAGTAGATGCTTCCATAACTTGACATGTTGTGTGGATGAAAATGTAGGTGAGACTTATTCAATCCTTTCGTTTTCTTGATTTAATTTTCAATTTAATTTACTTTATTATAATGGATTTTGATTAGACGAAATATTTTATTTTCAAAGAAACCCAACGATTTGATATATTAGGAAAGTGCCTCACACATCTAATATCTAGAACTCACTTTTAGTACCTTCTTACCATTTCCAAGGGGACTCTATTTTTTCTCTATAATTTACATAAAAATAGAATAACTCTATTATAGTGTAACTTTTGTTCCAATGGTGTTACTGTATAATAGAGTTACTCTATTATACAGTAACACCATTGGAACAAAAGTTACACTATAATAGAGTTACTTTATTTTTGTGAAAATTATAGAAGAAAAAATAGAGTTTTATTGGAGATGCCCTTAGTTACTGGCCTAGTGCAACGAAACTATTAAATAAAGATAGCTAATGTTTTTATTTTTCAGTCGAGATGAATCTGATATTTAAACAAACCTAACTCGAACAGAGTAATTCAGACTTCTTTTTGTCAATAACTTTCAAATATTAAATTAAATTTAGTCGAAGTATTTTTATTGGTTCGGTGTTAGTTACCTGGAAAAAAGAGAATGCTTCATATGCATGCACACTTTTAGCAATTCACTCCATACGAAATTATAAAAATCGTTATAAAAAACAAATATTATAAAAACAGTGAACTAAATACAAACTACAAAACTACGGTTATTGTAATTATCTAATTTCAAACTTAGACAGAATATAGCCGATGGGAATTTCAGTCATTTTAAACATATTAGAATATCCCATTTCAAATCGAAATGATATATTTTACAAAAAATTCGACATGATATAAAATATATATATATATATATATATCGCATTGTTCAAATGAGTCTATCTAATCTCTGCATGAACTGCTGAGAAGTTTCGCCTGCACGCCGCAGACTAACCGAGTTATTCTACCTTGTTAGTTGTGGAAATAATCAAAAAGAGATGATGGAAGAAAAGTCGTCAAAAGATATGAGTCTTTTTAAAAAAATAGTATTAGCAAAAATAAAGTGTTGGAGAATCATGATCGCTTATTTAAGGTTATGGTCCCCCATTAATTTAGTTACATAACGAAAGTAATAATTAATTAATAATATATATCGTAGTCTAACGTAGACTTCATCGCTCTCTGGCGGCTCAAAAACTTTTCAAAAGACGACAGCTTCAACACCAAGCAAAAAGTTTCTCACACACACAGATTATAAGACAACAAGAAAATAAAAACACGTTCTTCACAAACTCATTTCTTCCCCTAGCTTCAAAAATGGATAGTGAAATAGCTAAAAAAGTCACGGCGGTGTTTGATCACCGGCGATTAAACCGCTCCGGTTCATCACTGTTCACAGCCTTTGCTGCCTCAGTAATAGCTCTGATCGTTTTCACGGTCGTCATCGTATCCAACTTAACGGTGAGAGAGATCTCGGAGGTGGTGAAGATAGAGATCAAGACGGTTGTTCCTTACTTACCTCTGAGATCAGAGAGAGAGCTGAGCGCTGGCAAGAACAACTACACGATCAAGCAGATTACCACAGTTAAAGAGAATAACAATCTCGAGATTCTCGAGACTTTTGGAGGCAAAGGCGTGTCGGAGAAGTTTCAGCAAAGAGCAACAGAGTTTCTGAGAGATGATTGTGACGTCAGTTTCATGATGACGTGGATCTCCCCTGCTGAGATGTTCGGTAAGAAGAGAGAGGTTTTGTCTGTGGAAAGCGTCTTTAAATCACATCCTCGTGGTTGTTTGATCATTTTATCATCTACGATGGATTCTCCTCAGGGGTTTAGAGTCTTGAAACCATTTCTTGACCGCGGTTACAGAGTTACTGCGGTAACTCCTGATTTACCTTTTCTCCTCAAGGACACGGCGGGAGAGTCGTGGCTTGAGGAGATTAAGACAGGGAAGAGAGATCCCGGGAAGATCTCTTTAGCTCAGAACCTCTCAAACCTCATGAGACTCGCGTACTTGTTCAAGTTCGGAGGCGTTTATCTAGACACGGACATGATAGTGCTGAAAAGCTTTAAAACTTTAAGGAACGTGATCGGCGCGCAGACTCTCGAACCGGTTTCGAGAAACTGGACGAGGCTGAACAACGCGGTTTTGGTCTTCGACAAGAGCCATCCTCTCTTGCGGAAATGTATCGAAGAGTTTGCGTTGACTTTCAACGGGAACGTTTGGGGTCATAACGGACCGTATCTTGTTTCTAGAGTGGCTAGAGCTGTTGAAGGAACGGTTGGTTATAACTTCACTGTCATGACGCCTCCTGCGTTTTATTCGGTTAATTGGATTGAGATTGGGAAGCTCTTCACGGTTCCAAGAACCGAGAAGGATAGGAAGAGAGTGGAAGTCAAGGTTCTTGAGATGCAGAGGAGAAGCTACGGGTTGCATTTGTGGAATAAGTTTAGTAGTAAATTTCAAATTGAGAAAGGTAGTGCCATGGATAAAATCGTTTCGGATCATTGTGTGATCTGTGAGAAAGTCTCTGTATCATAATACTTTGTAAGTTTATTACCATTGTAGAATAGCTTTTAGACTGTAATTAACAATGAAAACGTTATTGATCATTTTCCTGATTGAAATAAACTTCGACCAACTCTAATTAATCAATCTCCAGGTCTACACCAAACAAAATGTATTTTTCTCAACCGAATTTCAATTGAAGACTTGAGGTTGACGTTACAATCATGGAATTATTATTTTCAGTGTTCAAAAAGGAATAGTCACTTACGATGACTTAAGGCATATCGTTAGGCGCTAAGCTAGCAACGCCTACTGTATAAAAATTAAAAATTTAGATTATCAGTTGGACAAATGTTTAGATTCTATAAATAATATAATATATTATTATACTAGTTTGCATATGATAATTTATATTTTATAAAAAAGTTATGATATAGTTTTTTTTCTTGGCTATTCTATTACTCAAGCTTGAAGTGGTTTAGAAAACAAGACCGGAATATAACAACCAATGTAGTACAAATTCCTATGGAAGGATCTTGCTATCTTAGCTAAAGATAGAGAACAAAAACAATCGAGAACTTTGTGTATCTGGTTTTCAGCTTCATAAACTCCTCTAGCTCAGTAGAAAAGTTCGACCATGCTCAGGGGTCTTTGATCATCGAAATTATATATTTTTGATAGTTAAAACGGTAACAACCAAAATTTTTGGAGGGTTTTACATAGACTCGCTAAAGGCTAAAACGTTTTTTAGGATACTTGCACAACTTATTCAGCGTTTGCGTTTGGAATGAAATAAAAACTGGGCCAGGCCCATGTATAGACAGCGTCATCAGTTAACAATAATAACATTTCTCCCCTCAGCCCAATTGACATAACCGGCTCAAGCTGAATCGAAACCTCAAACCGGAAAGCGATAATGGTTTCCGACGGAAGCGAGCGCTTGAAGCTCAACGTCGGCGGCGAAATCTTCGAAACCACCGCATCCACCATTCAATCAACCTGCCCAGACTCTCTCCTCGCTGCTCTCTCCACCCCAACCTCCCACGGATCGAATCCCGTCTTCATCGATCGCGACCCGGAGATTTTCTCCGTCATCCTCAACCTCCTCCGAACCGGACGCCTCCCAGCTAACTCCTCCTCCGGCGTCTTCTCCAAACAAGAGCTGCTCGATGAAGCTCTTTACTACGGCGTCGAGTCACTCCTCCGGTCGGCGATGTTACCTCCGCCGCTGCAAGGTTTCGACGCTTCTTTAGCTTCGACAATCACGCCGGCGACGGACGGAGTTCCCTCCGCTTTCACCGCAACCGCCGGAGATGCTTCTTTATGGATCGCTCACGGCGGACAGATCTCCGTCTACGATTGGAGTCTCTCCCACGCCGTAACCGTCCGCACGCATCTCAGTGACGTCACGTCGATCTGCCGCGTGTGGGACGAGGCGGCGGCGATCGGATCTGGATCCGCGTCGGGGCTTCACTTCTACGATCTCTCGAGCGGTCGTTACGTCGGATCCACGCACTGGACTGATCCGGAAGATCCGAGGATCCACAAGGCGCGAGTCGCCGCCGTCGCGGATTCTCCCGGCGGAGTCTTCGCATCGTTTGATTGCTTGCATAGAGAGAACAGCGTTCTACAGATCGATAAGTCCACTCTCCAAGTCGCCGCCGTCATCGGCCAGCAATCCGGAAGCTCAGCTAAAACCGCCGTACCGGAGAAGCTCCGGTGGGTGGCGAATAACGGTCTTTTAGTCGGATCCGCGGTCCAACGAGGAGTGTTCGGATGCTCCGGGTACATCCGGATCTGGGATCCACGATCAAAGAACATTGTGTGGGAGACGAGCGAGCCAGGTTCGGGACGAAGCAGCAGGTTCGGAGATGCGTTAGCTGACGTGGACGTGGAAGTTGAAGAGTCAACTCTCTTCAAGGTGTGTTCAAAGTCAGGTGATCTCGGAATGGCAGATCTTCGTAAATTAGGTGAAGATCCGTGGGTATATGTGTCAGACGAGAATCCTGGCGCGTGGAGTGCAGACGGCGGCGGTTACAGCGTTGTGCATTGTTATAGAAAGCAAGTGTTGGCAGCGAGAGGTGGAGCGTTGGAGGTGTGGTCGAGTGTTGAGGGGAAGAGGAGTAGTGGTGATCTGATTCGTAGAAGAAACTTTGTAGACAAGGAAGAAGACTCCAAGAGAGGGATGGTTTCTAAAATTGAGGCAGGAGGTGATAGGCTGTTTGTTTCTAGGGAATATATGGAAGGTGTTGAGGTCTGGGAGAGTTCTAACTCCTCAAGTATGATAGAACTGTGATCAAGCGGCTCTGTAGTGTCATATTCTCAGGAAAATGTTTTGTTTCCTGGGAGAACAGTTGAACATATTGTAATGAAGAACAGGAAGATTCAAACTTCACTGTTGTCACATTCACCAGCTATCTCTTCTGTTGTAAATGGATTCATAGAGTTTTTCTCATTGTAAGGTTATGGTTGTAGTTGATAACTGATAAGAAACTAGGTTAGGTTCTAGTTGAGTGGGAAAAATCAAGTTCAAAAACAATAAAGTGAAATGCAGGCTCTGCTGTGGATAAAGGTCTACTCATAGAAGCCCTTGTGGTAGATTTGATAGAAAGAAGAGAAAACATCTTCATCAATTCATTGTATTTGACTGATCTATATCTCCATGATTATTACGAACATCAGTTTTAGACTCCAAAAGTCAATATTATGTTAGCATAATGAATTTATGATCATATGCATATTTTTGTCTTGAAAGCAAGCTTCTATTGTAGAGATACTACATAGAGCTAAAGTGCAACTACTCTTTTTGTCTTTCTCAACCTACTCAACCTAATGCTCTCTTTACTCATGAAATGTTTTACCTTTTTGAACAAGACAGAGAATCTTCCTTTATGTCTTTGCTTTATTGTCAGTGTAATAAAACCTTTTGTTGCAACTTCGATAGTGCACTCCGCTTTTACACAAGGTCGTCTTGAGAGGAGAGGAACACACATTTTGTTTTATTTTTAAATGTAAGCTTTTCTTTGGATTCTTTGGATACTATTGATAGGTTTTGTTCATGGTAGGTCAGGTTTTATGGACCTACAATTTCTGAAACGCTTAAGATTTGTTATGATGAAAATAATTTGTGTTTTCCTTTTTGTTGAATAAAATCCTTCTTTTAAGAAATTTATTGGAATTTTCCTCTTGTTTTTTTCTTAACAAGGATTATTATTAGTGGGGTAAAAAAAAAAACAAGAAAACCAAGTGGGGATTTTGTCTTCCATGAACTTTCTTGTCTTTGGTTCTTCGATGTTGACCCTTCTTTTTCAATTTTAAACCTGGTTTCTCTCTTATACTACACAATGGAAGTTCTAACATTAAATAACTCATGTTAGTGTTTATACCAAAGAACACACATACGATGAGTGTAATTTTTTATTTATTTCCCCAGCAAACTTTGATCCATGGTTTGCAATGGATCTTTTCCTTGTTTTTTGTACTTAAAACGTTTGCAAAATGAGGTTGAAAATAAGTCAATAACCTCGTAGATTTTTTTGAATGAACTGAAAAGTAATTTAAAACACTCCTCTCTACAATGCTCAATTCACAATTCTCAACTCTTTTAACATTTCACCAGAAGAAAAAGAGAGTAGGAGTTCCATTTGATCCGAATCCTAACCGGTCAAATCAAGAAGACCACGTCGAGACAGAGTTTGATCTGGACAGCGAAAAAGAAGAGTTCAAGAACTCAATGCAGTCTTCAATAGCTTCTGCTCTGTGAGACTCCGACTCAGCTAGAGACTTGGACCTTTTCATACGAATAGACGAGGAAGGAGAAGATGAAGACAGCAACAACGATGACGTTTTGTCGGTCGTACTCCTACTAAAGGACATAGAACGCAGCGTTTTGGCGACTCTAGCTCGGATACGTCGGATGAGCTTCCTTCCAGCAGGCGAGGTCTTGAGACCGAAACTGAGAAATCCAATGAGGACCACCTTTCTCTGGTCGTGATGTTTTGGGAATACAGGTTCCTCAGTGGCTTCTTGGTTAGGACTAAAGCTTACTCTTTTGCATGCTCCTCGTGACATATTTCTTTTTGTCTGAAATTATGTTGATGAGAGAGAGACCAAAATATTTCGTAAAGAGAAGCAAACGGGAAAGACTATTTATGAGGAGGTATGTTTTGACTTTTGACTAATGTCAGAAAATACATTGGGGTTAAAATGTAAAAAATAGAAACAGAGGGGTAAATATGTTATTAATCTATTTAAAATCTTTATTGAAAAGACCATGATTTTTTTTTAAATGGTAATAAAAAATCAACTTATCAAAAAAAAAAAAATCAAGTTATGGAATAGAAAATTACTGTTTACAACACTAATGAGATGCTAAACAAAAGAGAATGTAATCAGAAATGGCATTAAATGCATTAAACAACATTAGTCAGCAAACACTACAAGATAGAGACAGAGGGAAAGTGAGCGTTTCTTTAGAGCAAAGTACTTTTCCGTCTTAAAAAGTGGAATACTTTCTCGAATCCTGAAGATTCCATATAGAAGAAGAGCTTCTCACTTTACCCATTTTAAATCAGAGAGACTCAGTTTTTTTCATTTAGTTCAAGCTATGTCGATGCTCAAAGCCTTATCCTTTGTTTTCGTTTTGTTGTGCTTCGAGATTCATGAAACCATGGCTGCAGATGGGAACTCCTCGTTTTCGTTTGATGGGTTCGCAAAGTCTCCGAGTCTTGACAAGCACGTTGCTTTGTCTGGTGATTCGAAGCTTGTCAGTGACGGTTCTTCGATTCAGCTGACTGACTCGGTGAGTGGAAGCGTGGGAGGAGTCGTTTACACGAAACCCATCAAGCTTCTCCAAGGTAAAGAGAGTAGGAACTCGTTATCTTTCTCGAGTTACTTCTCCTTCTCGATGCCTAATGAGGTTGGTGATGTCATGGCCTTTGTAATGGTTCCAAGTGGTTTGGATCTTGGCCTCTTCGGTAAGAAAGATAACAGTTCCTCTGCGTTAGAGTTTCTGTTTGAGTACGCAAAGAACGAGACAGTTGCTGCTTTTGAGTTTGATATATCCAAAAGAGGAAACCGTGCGAGAGTCTTGGTAGGTAAACCTGAATCTTCCGAAATTAGAAACCTTTCCTTTGAGGGTGACTTGTTGATGGAGAGTGGAGGGAGGTTGAACTGTATGGTTGAGTATGAAGCAAGTTCTAAGAGAGTAATGGTTCGATTCAGAAAGCCAGGTTCGGTTAAGTTGTTAGATCCATTCTTCTCCTTCTCGGTTGACTTGGGGGAGCTATGGAGTGATGGTGAGTTCGTTGTGTGTTTAAGCTCTGCAAACGGGAACTCTTCCAATGCACATTTGCTTCATTCATGGAGGTTTGAGATAAGGCAGCCAACGCCGGTGTGGATGCATTCACTGCCGCTTGAACCGAATCAAGCGATAGAGGCTGACGTTTCCACGGAGGGGGAAGAGGATGTTGAGAGAAACGAGTGCATATGGAGAATGTTTGGTGTTTGGGTCTTGGGTGCAGTGTTTGGAGCGTTAGGGGTAACGCTGGCTTTGTATCTATGGACGATATGCGGTCTGAGGCGGTCAATGGCGGTGGTGGTACCAGAGGAATGTCATGTGAAAGGGTTGAGTGTTGCGGTGGGTGGTATTGAAGAAGGCAAGAAGTAGTGAAGTACTTTGGTTTGGTTTTGGAAGCTTGTCTTAATGTTGTAGTGTAAATGTAGACCCTTTCTTCTACTCTCTAGTTCCTTGTCTCTAATGACTTTTGTGTGGACTTGAATCAGTTTAATTTGTAAAACCACTATGAAAAGAAGGCTTAAGCTTATTATCTTGCGAAATTTAACTGATTCATGTTGTTCCTTCACCTCCTGACACAGATCAAATGTCTAGAAAACACTCAACATTCACATGTGTCATCAGTTGCCACTTGATTCTATGTTGCTTATACTGATGTAATGTGAATTTAACCTCAACATGGGACACAAACAAAAGAGGAGAGAAAGCAGGCAATAGAGATCCATACAAGTGTTTCTTCCAAGTTAGTTATCTTTCTCTAGCCTTTTGATTGATCCTCCCCTAATACTAAGAACCATCTGAAGAGCAACCGGCGTGGTAAGCTTCACAAACGCTGAGGTTGGCCGCAAGAGGCAGTTCTTGATAAGCGCGGTGTAGAGGAGGTAGGATCAAAGAAGACTTTTTATCCATTGCTAATAGCTTTCCACACTTACTGTATCATAAAAGATGTGAAAAGCTTAGTCCACGGACCAAAGAGTAATAAGAGACTGGTTTATTTACCTGCATGGTTTACTATAAAGTGATTCAAAACTGCATATCCATAGCTGCATTACAAGAAAAAAAAAGGTATAAATTAACTTCCATGGATCCAAAAGAAAGGATTGGTTCATGTTATCAAGAGACTGATGAGCCCTTGTTAAATGCTTTATTTACCAGGAGAGAGTACAGAGCTGTTACGCTACCAAATCCAAGGAAGTATTGCAAGGCCGTAGCCGCATGTTCCTGCAAGAAAATTTAATTAATGAAAGTTCCCAATTTATCAAATTAACACCAGTTGCAGTCTTTGTTGTTACCGTGATGTGTTTGTAAACATGATGAACCGAGAAGCCTCTCGCATGTAAGTAGCTTCCTCCCTATAAGGAAGGGGATGAAGCAAAAACATGAGTACATACATAAAAAAAACAACTTCATTTAGAGAGAATTGTGGAAGTTTACCTCATCTAAAGAGAAGAATGCAACTGCATCTGGATCAACAGAACCAGCTGGATTCAACGAGACCACAGCTCTGAACACGGAAGGAAACGATAATTCAATTACAGCAACCTTGTCCACAACTTCATCCTGTAACCCTGATCTCAGCTTACTAGAACTCTGGAAAATAGGTTTTGATTCTTCTGATGGATCATCATCACTTCCGGAGCCAGGTAAAGAACTAGCTCTTTTGAGCCAGCTCAACCGTCCATAAGTAGACACCTTCACATTAGGAACCAGCTTCTCTAGACGTGATTGTATATCTGGCAATGTCTTGTACTCAACCGGCTCCTCTCCTCCATGTTCTAATAGTGAATGGGAGGCACGTTGTTTTTTAGATCCTGGTTCCATCTTGGGTCCATCGTCAATGTGAGGGAAGAATCGTCTTTTTTGATCCGTAAAGGCCTTGAGAGCTAACCTACAGTCATCATTGAGAGTCATACTATGTGTCAAAGATATAAGAATTTTCATTGAGTTTCTTCCCATTAAAAATTTGAAGAAAAAGAAAAAACATATAAATAAGAGAGAGAGAACAAGATGAGTCTTTGAGAGACTCTAAAACAATGTGTCAAGTTTTACATAGTTCAATTTTCTTCTTTAAAAACAAAAAAAAAAATTAATTCACAATTCAATTTTATTAGTATTTTATAACTGAGAGACTCATACAGACACCTAACCAACCAATGCTGATGCTCTAACAAGCCACAAGGAAAACAACATTCACAGTAGAATAGCAGATGGAGGAGAATGCATGATGTTTAGTAAGTATGCTTTTAGCTGATGACACTCCAAATTGCATATGATTCAATAAACATAAAACCACAATCCTTTAGGAGAACAAACAGCCTAATGGAACTTCAAATCTAGTTCGTAGACCGGAACCTAACTTCTTACTTATACTCAAGCAATTAGCAACAATGTGATAACTAACCAGAAGGAAAACAACATTCACAGTAGAATAGCAAATGGAGAATGCATGACATTTTATAAGTAAGCTTTTGACTGATGACACTCCAAAGCATATGATCCAATAAGCTTAATAATCATTTGAATAAACATAAACTACAATCCTCCAGGAGAAACCAACAGCAAATAGACCCAAACCATAACTCTTAGTTATGCTCAAACAATTAGCAACAACAGAAGAGTAAATGGAGGAGAATGCATGACGTTTAGTAAGTATGCTTATAGCTGATAACACTCCAAATCGCATATATGATTCAATAAGCTTAATAATCCCTCAATAAACATAAAACCACAACCCTCCAGGAGAAAATTAAAAGCCAAATAGAAATTCAAATCTAGTTTGTAGACTCGAAACTAAACCCTTAGCTATGCTCAAACGATTAGCAACAATGTGATACCAACACCACATGCCATGAAAGTACTAACAGCTAAATGTATCTTCAAAACTCAGTTATTAGAAGACTCAGACCTAATATAACTCATTAGCTAACATTGTGAGACCTGGTTCTATCAACAGCAGAAGCACCAGCTTGGCCAGCAAGCTGTCTCTTCCAAGCATAAGCAACAACAGCACCATCAGGACAAACGAGAGGCATGTGAAGACCCCACGAGTTACTTCTCGACCTGAGAGACTCAGTGAGAACCCCAGACTCTTCCAGCTTCTTCCCTGAGATCCAATCAAACACCAACACTTTCAAATCCCTAATCTACTGATTATACTAATGGAAAGAATCAATTTTTGTAAAGTAGTACCAATTGAACGGAGATCCTGAAGGTGCTGACGCATGGAGGCGTCTTCTTTGAGGAAGAGCTGGAGAGGCGCGTCGTTGTGGCGAGGGTTCGAGGCGACGAACATGGCTTCGAGGATACGGTCGGCGCCGAGGCGGATGTCGGCGATAACCCTAGCGGCTTGGTTGAGACGTTCCATGGCTTGAGCCACCTGCTTCGGCGGCGCGTCTGGTTCCGACTGGTGGCTCGCCGCTAGGGGTTGTTGTAGCGACTGCATAAGCTGAGATCGAAGGATCAAACTAACTCTCTCACTATCTTGATTTCAATTTGATTCATTAACTGAGCTCTGATCTCTTCCCGACAGCAACACAATTCGATTTTAGTACGTTTAAATCCGCGTTTATGATTTTTATAACGAAGAAACGCCAAACGTGTTTCTTAGGCTCAAACTAGTGAACTTTTCGGAAAGACAGAAAAAATAGGAAAATAACCTATAGAAATAAAATTGCTGGAATGAAAAGAAATGTTTGTTTCTTATTAAATTTAATAAAGAATGCTTTTGTTCTATATTTTTCTACAAAAAAAGGAATATGGATGAACAAGAAGGAAAAAATATTCCTTGTGAACGGTGATTTTTTTTTGGAAATAATAAGGAATTCAGTGTTCCTTTTCGTTCTTTGATCACCATTCAAAACCTTAACTTTAGCGTTTCAGTCGCTCTTTGGACTTGCTTTTTTCTAGTCAGGCAAGTGCAATGCCAATTTTTTTTTGTTAAATTTGTAATATCATTAGAAAATGAAGGTTTAGGTGTTGCAAAATGTGATTACAAGTTTGATAAAATTGTTAATATCGAGAAACATATGCTATATTGTTAGAATTACTTTGGAATTTCGTCATTTAAGTTAAAAGTACAGGAAATTTATGGAAATAAGAAATAAAAATACAGTTATAATAAGATGAAGAGTTCGACAAATCAAGTCTAAGTTATGAGCGTCTGATACAAATTTCTTTGCAATCCGAAGTAAGCATAATACATGTTAGAGACATGATGTCAATATAACAAAGGAGATGGGAGAGAGGATGCGCAGTTCAACTTGAATACAATATGAAGTGCCTATGTCTTTCCTAGCATTTGAGGTGGTATTCACTCTTGAGGTGGGCAAATTTGGATGGCATAGCAAATTGTTTAAAACTTTTAATTTTATGTTTAAGTACTTTTCTTGTGGAGTTAAAAAAATAAAAAGAAATACAATAATAATAGTTTAGAAGATGGATTTTACCTTTTTCTCTGTACATAAACTTTCTCAAGAGATCTATACATTTGCAGGATCTAACTAATTTGAAAATGTTGAGAAAACTTCTAGTTTTGGACTCTTTACATTTTAGTCTTGACAAAAAATGCTCTTGAACTTTGTTATTTTGTTAGTTTATTTAGTTCTTAGTTACAAACAAATAAATAATTGTTATTTATTAGTATATGAATATGCAATATTTGAAAGTATTTTGGAAATGATTTCTTTCTATAAATGTTAAGTTTATAAAGTATTTTGCATCTCTAGTAAAGTATTTTAGTTATGTTGTTCAATTATTTTCTTATATTCTTCCTCTTTATCTATTCATTTCATCAATTACACAGTCACAAATTAAATCATTTTGTAACTATTGGAATCATATATTTTAAAAGATAACAAAACACAAACATCTAGTTAAAAATTCTTTTAAAATCGTGTTAACATTTACATACATAATTGTTGATAGTTATATTCGTTTCTATATTGTTGCAGATACATACATTTCTTTATATGTACAACATTTGCATATGTTCTATTCTAGCCATATCAATTTTTTTATTCAACTAAGATGATTATGATATGTTGAACATAAAATCTCATAAAGTATTTTACTATATATTTTTTAATAGATTTTTATTTATTTTGATACATTTTCTGTTTTTAAAAGGTTGGTAATAACTGCTTTGATGTCTTCTATACCAAATAACCAATCGACTTTGTTTGCTATATATTTGTTACTACCAAAAATATTGTTGAAATATTAATAAAAGGTAATATTTTTTTTCATTATATGGAGATATAGCAAAATTATATACTCGGTTTATAAAATACATAGTTATAACCGAAATCCTAACAATCAATAATATACAATGATGCATTTAATTAGGTAGTCATCAAATCAAATTTTGTTATGTTCATCTAAGATTGTAAACAATTAGCGACTAAAACCAATAAAATAATGCTATTAGTTATCCCTTGTATAATAAAGCGCAAGTCGTCTGGCAAATCAAAATCTGACACTTGGAAGAAAAAAAATTAAAAAAAAATTGATTGGAAAAAAAATTCTTTGATTCCTGATTTCCAGCACCTACGTCCTAAAATTTCTCAGAATATCTCATCTAACTGATCACGACTTCAAAAAAATTTTCTTCTGCAGTATAACTTTTGATAAACTAATTCAATGTCTGTATTTGTTTCTTCCATTTTTCTTTATTCTTTTCATTACCAAAGTAGCAAAACAACATATCCTTTCATCTCTCATAATTTTCAATTTTGATCTCGAATATTTTCTTCGTATCTTATTTCGTTTTTGTCTGCACCATTTTAAAACTTTTCTTTATTCATAGCCACGATTAGTAATATTATCGACAAACTTTAGATGAATACGTTGGAATATAATCATCTTTGAACCTCTTTCAAAGCATTGGATTGTGGCGGTCGAGTGGGAATTGCATCCGAAGAGATTAATATGTCGATCCTTAAAAGATTTTGTTGCAGGGCTTCCAGAACTTGCAGGTATTCATGGTGGTGTGTAATGAGTTCATATGAAACTTATTTATTCTGCAAAATCATGGTAACAACATAGCATAAATATTTGTATTTTTAAGTTCTGAAATTATTTTAGTTTATTGCAGACATGTATGATGAATCAAAGCTGGTCGAATAAGAACATCTGAGGGTTCAAAGAAAACTTTGCATAGATCTGTTCTAGAAGTTGAACACGATGGATTAGGTAAGCAAGATATCAAACGTTTGACATTTACAATTTGAAGTGAAAACATATTTATTTTATAGTCCTTATAAAAATAGGGCTTTAATCTTTAATGCTGTAATTGTTTTTGTAACCATTTAAATTGTGAAAGTGTGTTAGATAAAATCATGTGTTAACTCAAAAGAATTCTTGACATCTTTCTGTAATTGATTTTGAAATTTCTGAGGTTTTTACTTGATAGTTTTAATACCTATCTGAAAATTTAAATAATATTTGTATTTAAAACCAGTAAGTTTTTAAAGGCTTAACGGAAAAAATTTAAGAAAACTGTTTTCTCTTACTCTTATAAATTCAACAAAAATAAGTAATGTGGTTTAATTTTGTTAGATCATGTGTTATTTTTGAAAAACAAAAATGGTAGGTAATTAAACATGGAATGTCAACAAAATCTTTCTTTTTAACTTTAAATTGTAAACATGAAATGAGTATAAAATATTTAACTATATTTTATAATTTGGTATATATTTTATTTATTTTTCATAATACTACAAACATGTATCATTTTTATAATAATAATAACAAAGTTATTGTGTTATCTATTTCAGCACTGTTTCGATTCAAACATGTGTATACTATGCATCACTGTTCATATAATAATAAAAAAAAATTTGAAATTTTTGACAAAGATCAAATAAATTTAAAACAGTAAATTGACCAGTGCGCAGCACTGGTTGTAATACTAGTATATATAAACTTACGTGTGCTCATAAATCAGATGCTATATAAAATTATTTGTGATAATTATTCAAAAAAAACTGTAATGTTTTAAATAAATAAAAGTTAATTCTATGAATCATTAAACTACTTGACATTTTGTATTTATATCATTTTGTAATTTTAAAATGCTAACAAGTTGAATAGAAAGTTAGAAATCTGTTTTTTATACATGCATGATGCTATTAAACAGACCAGAATGAAAGTAAGAGACTCTAAGTATAATAATCCGTTAAAACAGGGCTTTTTTTGTGTAAATACAAAAAAACACAAAACTGGTTTTGGATAATGCACAAACCAAATTAAAGAACGAGCGGTTACTCTCTACCCTCTTCTTCATCAGAAACAAACAAGATGATGAACACACTTCAAGCATTTCAGACAACTCTAACACCAAACTTCCATGTTCTATTCAATCCCTCAAGGCATTCCATTTCCAGAACCCAATTCCTCTGTCTCTCGAAACCCAGAGATGGAAACTCGGACTCAGAGTCTGATCCCGATCCTCCAAAACCAGAAGGAGATACACAGAGACAAGAGCTCTTAGCCAGGATCGCCATGCTTCAAACATCGAAGGTCCGTTTAACTGATTTCCTGGACGAACGATCGGATTATCTCACCAAGTTTGCTGAAGAAGCCAACGCAGAGTTTGACAAGGTTGGAGAAGACGCCATGAAAGACCTCGACGAAGCTAGCTCAAGGGTATTGTATCACTTCTAAAAGATCCTCACTTTTGTCTTACCTTTATTCTTAAGCTCAAGAGATATTGATTTGCTCGATGATCTTGCATGAACAGAGAGATATATAAGCTGACATTGTTTGTTTCTGTTTCTTGGTGATTGAGCAGATACTAGAGAACATCGAGAGCAAGATGCAAGCATTCGAGGAATCTGCGGGGTTGAACAGGTTGGAGATAGAGGAGAACGATAACAAGTTGGCTGAGTTTGAGGAGCAGATCGTGGAAGACAGGAATGAAGGATTGTTCTTCAAGAGCTTACGTGATAAACAGCCTGTTGATGTAGAGAAAGCTAAAGAGGAGACACAGAAAATACAAGAGGTTACCAAAGAAAGTGTAGGATCAGAGTCAAGAAGGAACATTTACCTCGGTTTGATTGGGATCGTGGCTCTAGGAATCGCTGATTCGTTTGCTTCTTCACCGGATTGGAGAAAAGTAGCTGTTCTTGGAGCTATCCTTATCCCATTGCTCACGCAGTTTGTGAACGAGCAGACATTGTTATCAGAAGAGCCAGATAAGGGTAAAGGAAACAAGAAAGAATGAATAGGACTCTGTATCAATGTAATAATGCGTGATCAGTTTTTTTTTTAACCGACGAAAAGTTACAGGAATAAAGTAACACAAACTTTATAAACTCAAAAGAAAAATTATCTAAAGATCTTTAACAAACAAAAAACGATATCTAAAATACTTTAGACGAGCTATTCAAGGGGAGATACTTAGAGCTCAAGCACTTAGCATCACTAGTCTCTGTTACGGGAAAAGGATGGGAGGGGGACAGCTTCTTGAGGTCGTAGTATCACGAGAAGACCGAACATCCCCAGCATCGGGAGGACAAGCAGCCACTTCAGAAGCTTGTAATAATACATATGGAAAGTTAATGAGAATTCATCTGAGAAATGGAGTCCATTCTTGTCCACCATCTCCACCATTACTGTGCCTGTTGTCCTCACTCCAACGGTTGGTAGTTTTATTCTGTATTTTCCTGGTTTGTTATAGATCTGGCTCTGCTTTATTCTCCTGTCTCCTTGGTAATTGCCTGGTACCAACAGCGTCGTCTGTAACATTTGGAAACCGTTTTTTTTTTAGTTTCAAAGGAAACATTGCTAATCATATCATCTATTGAGGTTAAGAGGAACTTACTGTAACGTTGTAGGGTGCTTGTGAACCTGATGGGTATCTGTAGTTATCAACAATCTCAATCTCAGCCCAGAAGTTTTTGCCTTCCTCATCGCGGAAACCTCTGGTTGAATGCGTGACAAAAACACCTTCACGATCATAACGGATGGCCTTATTGTTCATCCCTTGATCAGTCGATCTCCAAGCCTGATGAATTTGAGAACCAAGTGTGAATCAGTAATCTATCATTTAAAAAGAAACAATGTCTACGAACAGTATTCGGAAGATCTTGCCTTGAGGGGATGGTGAGGAGAAGGCGTGGAGAAGCAAAAGACGTTCCCATTCATAGTTGAGACGATGAGATCAAGATCATCTCCACCGTCAACATTATCAGCCAAGACCATGCTGTATCTGTAATACAAACATCTTCCGTTAAAAAAATATCACTGTAAAAGCGAAACTACTAAGGAAGCAAGTGACTTACGAAGTTTCACCAATATCAACAGCGTCAGCGCACGAGGTGGGTCCATCTATGAGATACATGTAACCATCAAAGGATGTGGTAACAATGGTGAGTCCCTTCTTCTTCTCGCCTCGCTTGTTCAGATCAACAAGAAGAAGCTGGTTCATCACTCTTCCATGAGTTCTGTACGGGTAAGGACGGACAATCGAACCATCCTTGCCACTAAGAACGTAAATGTTTCCTGATGTTGTAGGAACCACAACATCAGTGTGTCCATCACCATCAACATCGCCTATTGAAGGACCCTGAAAGAGAAGATTAGTATCAGTCACTGATTGTGAAGTGAACAGAGAGAGGATTCCAAGTTAAAGGATGTTTGGTCTCAAGCAGGGGCTTACTACTTGAAAGTAAGAACATGTGAAACTTATGAAATATCATATGCAGTATGATCAATTCATATAATCGTGGTGATATATCTACAAGTTGTTCATTCATAAGGCTGTTTTACACTAGATGAGAATAAACGGATGTAACTGTATACCTGGGGAACAAGACTCTTTAGATGTACTTCCCAAATTTCCACTCCTTGGGTGGTCCATGCTGCTACATTTCCGTGGGAATCTGTTGTCACAAGTTCAATCTTTCCATCGTCATTTATATCAGCTGCAACCACTGCCCCTTGTATTTCAGCCATTTCAAGTGGGAATTTTTCTCTGATGTTTCCTGCAAAAAGACAACAATCTTAGAATCCAAATTAACACCAAGACTTGCAAAGGAAACTGCCATGAAGTCTTACCACGGTGGTCCATGGCGTAGAATAAGCCAAAAGAAGTTCCGACAAGGATATCCATGTAACCATCGCCATCCAAATCAACAACCGTTGGGGAAGAATACATATATGCACGGAAGTTTGAGTTATCCGTACTCAAATCTAGCTCTTTGACCCATTTAACTTGTTTAGTCTCAAGATTGAAAACCACAATTGAACTAGCAATGTAGTTTTTGATGTCAATATTACCAAGCTCTTTCAGATGTTCTGGATTGTCATAATACCTGGAACAAATAGCTTATCAGGGTCAGTTATATTAAGCAAAGTAAATAAACTGGAAACGCTAACATTTAAGACCTCATGCATGTTTTGCAGAAAATATTTACTAGTGATGCTTTTGAATTGACAGCTTATGGACAGTTGGACACATCTTCAGTGGTAAAGAGATGAAACGGAAACTTACTCAGGGTCGAAGAAATAGGAAACAGCAACAACCATCTCCTGTATTCCATCTTTGTCTATGTCAGCAATAACCTGATAAACAAGTGACACTGTAAGATCTATAATGGAAGCAAGTAATCAAAGACAATGGTTTTTGACATAGATGAAACTCACAGGAGTGCACAGTATATGGGCGTCAATGTTCACATAATCCTCTGAGTTCTCGTGCTGCCCCTCGACCCATTCCTCATCACCCCACATGGTCTCATTAACATAATCGTCATAATCATAACTGTATTCATCACCCAACTCATCAGTGTCACGCAACAAGTCAAACGATGAATCTGCTTCAGCTTCTAATATTCCATCGTTTTCAACTGTGGCCATGCGAACACCCTCTTTGTTGTCTTTATTGTCAGAATGGCTGTCCGCAGAATCTTCCAGAAGTCGCCTCCCACTTTTGGTTCCTGTCTCTGTCGTACTACTGTTTCCAGATGTCACCAAAGTTTCTGAAGAGTTACCCGTACTGGTATTTAATTTAATAACAGTTTCATTCTTAGATTCACTAATCTTGCTTTGATCCACCTCATTGGTAGTTGCATTTCCACTGATTTTTTCTGTTGCGCCAGCTGTAGTATCATTTGTTGCCGAATTGTTTGAGCTAACATTCATGGAGGAGTTATGTAGCTCTGGAGTAGGCTTTACCACTGCTTCTGTTTGGTTATTCTCGGGTTTCTTCTGATCCTCTTGAGAAGTCACTGGAGTAGGCTTTACAACTGCTTCTGTTTGGTTGTTCTCGGGTTTCTTCAGATCCTCTTGAGAAGTCACATTTGAAGCCTCGCCATGAACTTCTTTGGGCATCGAGACCGTAACATTTGGTGTTGTGGTAGTTGCACTCGTTTCTACGAAGAGGAGTAAGAGTCACAAAGTAAACTTTCATCAAGACTTAATACGACTCTCCTAATCCATGTACTTACTTACTCAACAGTCTAAATACAAAGAGATACTGATAAGAGAGGATGAACCCCATGCAAAATCCATAAGATAAACGAAATACAAAAAGTACAAAATTATTCAGATAAGCTGAGGCAGATGCTCCAAGCAGAAACTTAGCTTTACACGTTCCATTAACTTAACCACACAACCAATCTGACCAGCTAAGTGTCGTCGAATATCAGGAAGAACATAAATTCAACCAAGCAGCTAATAATTTAAGCAGTAAACTATAAAACTGATGTCGAGACTTAATATGATAAATAAACTTACGAGTGGTCGATGACTTCATCTCCATAGCTTCTTGCACAAGCTGTTCATCATGGACATCAGGATGTGAACGGTCAACAGGGTCAGGATTCAGACCCACATGCCAGTTCTTGTGCACTTTTCTACGTGGCACTTCTAGCTTATCTGACATCAAAAAGCCTGATACCCTGTAAACAAGAAAGTATCATATGCGAACCCATAAAACAGAAAAGTATGTATATATTTATCATCAGCGAGTAACAACAACCTGAAAAAGAGCACTTCGCCATTGTAGGTCGCCAGAGCAATTTCTCTAACACCATCTTTGTCGATATCAAATAGAAGAGGACTTGAATGCACGTTTGACTGATGAAAAGCAGGCCAACCTAGCATTTCATAAGCGGCATCAGTAACATTACAAAAAGTGCTCGAGGTTCTACATCATTAGATATCGAGGTACCTGGCATCTTGTCTCCATCAGCACCTTCAAGAACTTCAAGGTAGTGAACAAAAGATGGAACAACAATGTCAAGCTTTCCATCACTGTAACCAAAAACCAAAATCAGGTCAACACTCATGATCCCTAATCAAAAACTCAGATTCCATCATATCTGAGGGCTAACATGTATACCTGTTGATATCAGCAATCAAAGGTGTAGCATAAACGCTAGAAGTGACTTCAGTTTGCCATCGCAGCTCCAGTTTCCTCGGGCACTGAGTATTCAACAAAGCATCTTCATCACTGCCACAACGAAACCAAACCTCTTAAGAGCAAGGAAACGTATCTCCTAACAATCAAAGCTAAATACGCACAAGTCTACACAGATCGAAACTTACATTTCGGGGTAGCCTTGCTCGTCATCGGTGGCTTTACGCTCTCTGAACTTGTTTTCCCCATAAGAGGGATTCGATAAGATCAGGAAGAGGAAAAACCTCAGCAGACACCGTCGCGTGTGGGTTTTCATATGATCACACTCCAGATGATTACCTTGGAGCCGATCCAGGTACGAGGGAACTGAATGCAATTACAGAATTGGGGTTTTAGGGATTGAAGTGGAGAGATCGAGAAGGAGAAGCTGATCGCAGCGGACCGGCGAAATCGAGTGACGCTGGGAAAGAGTAACTTCTTGCCGTTTTGATATAAAATTGTTGTATAACTTCGGTCATCGAAACAACACGCTGTTTAATTACAAATATAAGAAACACCACCACTTTTTCTTCACTTAGAATGGTTGTGGGGTCCACACATTTTTCATAAATTTTCTGTATAATGTAAATGTGAGTGAAAGAGTGGGAACAACAATACTTCATCTATGAGAAAAATGAGCAACCATTTTTTCTTCTGAAGTTAAAATAAAACCAATAACAATATGATACTAATACTAAAGATTACAACATTATATATCCTCCTAAGTGCTATGACTTGTACCATTACAACATCTTCTTCATCTAAACATAAACACACACCTTAAACCATCATCACATATGCCAAACGGAATCGGATTCATTATAAAAACCCTAAAGCTTCTCGAAACAAACCACACATCCTGAGAAAAAGCAGCGCTCCTTCTTTCTTCTTACGTACAGTGTTAGCATACAACCTATGCTGATTCATCTGCGGCGCGCAGCTTTGCTATCCATCTGAATACGGTCCGCGTACATAGGCAAACGGATGATCTCCCTTATCTCCTGCAGCAACACTTCCTCTGTGATGTTGTCCTTTATGCTTCTCATCACCTATTTCAACATTCACAATGGGTTTAGACACAACCTCATCACACCAGGTAACATTGACATATAGGTAAGAAAGCTTAAACCCTTGTTTGAGACATGAACAATGAGAGAGATACGACAGAACACACAAAGGACGAGTGGAAAGTTTGTAAGCAAAGTATGATCATCATACACTAATGTCACAACTGAGGATTTGGATCTAAAGAATACAATCAATCATATAAAGGGAGGTAAGACAGGGAGTACTGACCTTTCTATAAGTGTTGATATCATTTGGCGTTGATTTATCGACCCTGACCCGCATGCTAACCCAAACTTGCTCATCCTGATCCCAAGAACACTCTACAATCTTCCCAGAGTACTCGGCCGGGTCTGAATCATCTGTTGCAGTTTTAGTATTAGCAGCTAGTAGTTCTCAGAAATAATGGAGTAATATATGATAAATGGTGTTCACTACTATCAACAAATATAAGCAGAGATAACACCATACACACCTCTAAAAACAACATTATTTCCATCCATATGCTTCTTCTTCCCCCTTTCAAACAAGGAAAGCATTCCCCTGCCACTCTCATCCTGTTCGTATAGAAAGTCAACCGAGTTCATTTCTGGATACTTCCACTTCAGTAGACCTTCATGGGTACGGGCAACATAAGGGTCATCCCAGCCCTGTTAACAGAAAAGCAGATTTCAGTTATTTATTAAGAAGCTGTACCAGAGCTAAATGGCTTTGGTCCTAAAGTCTAACATCCGAGATCCTCTTTCGGTCCCATAGTTACCTGAAAGATCAGACCGTCGGCTTCATGTGAAAGTGATGGAATGAAACCCTTCAAAACCTTCTCAACCGCAGAAAGCAACCAAAAATCCTTTCTCCGTACCTAGGCAAGAAAATAGGTACCAGCTCCATTAACAATTATACAGGGGAAAAGGAATTGTAACAATGGGAAATGGCATGAGAAAGAATAATGTAACTCTTAGTACGCACCCTAAAAGGCTCAAGATCATATCTGTAGATATGACTTCTTGCCTTCTCATGATTTCGGGGATCTATCACCTCCTTCTCGAGCATCTTCCATCTTTCATAGAAAGGCCGCTGATCCATATAAATCGTGCAACTTAGCATTAGTATCTTAAGCAAATGACACGTAATACAGCAAGCCAAACACAACTCGAGAATACTCTATACCAATGACAGCTGTGAATGATGGTAAACAGATTATGTCAAGCCTTACTCTCCGAGACAGCTACGACAAATTATGTTTAGTGTTGCAATAAATTCAGTAAGCCATTGGTATCATATGCTCCATATGAGCATAGGGATCATATATATTAATAATTCCCGGAGTATTTATTGCATCACAAAACATATCAGACATGAAAAACAACCAATAAACATTTTAAGAGAGTCACAGTAAGTCCTGATCTAAATACTGCTCGATTTCTACAATATTCTCTTATGAGGGTAATGACAGCTACAGTGCTTACGATGTGCTTCAATACATACTCAAATCTTGAGCTAATCCCACTGAGCCAATTAAAACAAGGGAACCAATCCAGCCATTAAAGATCGAAGAAAGAAAGACAGTTCCAACCTCTACAACTGATTGACCGTTGATTGCTACCATATCATAGATTAGATATCTCCTCTCCTGCCTTTGTTTATCTGGCAAGGTATCTATAATCATTTCTCCATCAAGCAATGTGAAGTGATGCACTTTATCAGATAAGCCCTGGCAACCAAATAAAATTACATAAGAAAGAAACAGGATTTGTATATATATAACGATACACACTATCAAAGATAAAAAAAAACCACTCACTTCAGTTGGGTGTTTGAAGGGGAACCGCATTTGTACTCTTCGGAACCTAAAGCTCCTATCTACTAAATAACATCCATCCATGGTTAGCAGCATCATGTATCGCGTTCCATCAGCCTTCCATGTTGCATAATAGTACCGCTGTCTCAAGAGTTGCAAATTATCCCTGTATTAGAACAAGTAAATTAAAAATTGAGAATCGCAAACGAGATGGATTTGTTGGGTCCGAAACTTAGGGGATGCACCAGAGCCCGACATGGTCAAATGGTAACGCAGATAGTCATACCTGTTTAAGGATACAGGGTGTGAACCTGGAAATTGCGAACATCCTCTTCCCTAGAGTAGATAAAATAGTTCAGCAAGCACATGTTAGATTCCATCAATGAAGAAAAGATGAAGATATAAGGATACCGAAACAAAAATTTAATCTTGTCGACCTAGCCATCTGAGGAGAAGTATACTACGCGAGCCAAAAGAAAATAACTAACAGAAACGAAATAATAAGCTATTTTTCGGATTTATAACGAAACCAAAGTCAATGGGAGAAAAGAACCTAAAAAGCTTAGGGATACTTCTTTCAAATTCACAAAAAAATGGGTACCAAGATGATGAAGATGCGGTTCTAATTTCAAATTAGTACATCCTACTGTTGAAATTTTCTCAAGTAGCATCCGAATAAATGGACGAGCAACAACAGAATAAGAGACATCAATCACGAGACAATAATCATTTACACCAAAGCGACAAGAAACTGAACATCAATTGTGAGACACTCATCGATTCAACTACATAATATTATGTGTGGACATCATATAACAAGATTTCAAAATCCCTACCCCAATATTCAGCGATAGCATCCTATAAAAGAAGTGCCGGTAACCTTCCTCCTGGTCAGGGGGTATTTCATCACCCAAAACGTCATCATTTGACATCTTGACTTCCACCTGATGGGGTTCTTCCTGAAACAGTAAGCAGTAAAATAACTATAAACCAATAACAGATGAGCACTTTATGAGTTTTATCAGCCTTGGATAGTCTCAACTTAACCAACAATATGCACCATACTTGATAAAGATTAATTCATGAGTGTTCTGAAAAGCTAACTTTCTTTAGAGAACCAGTGTTTCAAAGATCGCTAGTAAATGGTAAAATGGCATAGATATAACGATTCTGAAGCTGGAATTCAGGAATGAGCCGTTCTTCAGATGGTTTCTCTAATTAACAATGAATAAGGCATGCATAAAGCTTGAGGAAACGGGCAGGAATATCATTGAAATGACAGTATATGTATATATGTGATCAGCTAAATAAACGATCATCTGTTAGCACCGAGATTACCTGCACAGGACCAGCCGGTCCGCCATCATCATCATCATCATCTGGAACAGCTTCACCATTTAAATCAAGCTCGGTAGACCTCTTCCATTCCGGAGTTGATGGGCAAATAACACTCTCAGGTTTTATTTCGTGATAAAACGTGTATAAAGCATCAATATAGTCTGGTTTATAGATCCCAGGGGGGCGGGCATCGGAAAAGATTTTTAATGCCTGAGAAAAACACCATAGGATAAGATTCTTTACTCTTACGAGGTACATAAAATGCAGTGCACAAATACAACGAAATAAATGAAAACTGACCTGTGTAACATTCATCGGCCCAGATCGCATAAGATAATGAACTATCATAAACCCTGTCCGATTATGCCCATGCGTACAGTGGACGAGAATATACTTCTTTGAGTGTTTTAGATTTAGGACGAACTGATTAACCTGAAGAAGGTTTGTTTAAGTGAGCTACTAACAGTAGACAAACTTACTTTTATAAAGAGCATCACGAGAAAATAAAATACAACTTGACTACAAATAAACATATACCTCATTGACAAACGTGTTGACAGACACATTATCTGGCACTGAATCACGACCCTTGCATGCAATCTACAAGCAAAGAATACTAAAGGTAAAGCAAACTGCTACAGCTCCCACAAATAATATAGGTATATAGACAGTATGTTTTATTATTACCTTAACATGTTTAATGCCTTCCTTCTTTAAGTCTGTCGTAGAATAGTAACGAGTTGTATTTGTCAAATCAATCACCAGACCAAGCTGAAAAGGATGGCAACATTACACAACAAGTTAGATCACGGACATAATAGTGTTCAATAAACAAACGATACAAACACATATTTATTAACGAGTAAGGACAAATACATTCCACAAATTACCTTTCTCCCAGCTATCCTCTGGTTATGGACCACCTGCTTAAAAGAGTATCTACTCCCAGGAGGCACATGATTATTGTAAGCTTCATTCAAGGGAACTTTGGAAGGAACGAGGAATCCTATCTCATGCCCAGAGGGAGGGCAGTCTAGCCAACCTGTGATATTGGACAGGCTGTCAAAGAGTCACCCTATTTAAAGCATTAGCCTAAACGGGAAAAAGACAAATACACTAGCCAAAACTATTCAGAAGCCGTTTATAGCTGAGAGTAAATAACAGCCACAAAATCACAATAAACAACTCGGCGCATGATTATATTATCACCTTGAGGGATCTTGTATCTATCATAAGCTTTAGTGTTTCGATTCTGGTAATATTGATCACGGTAAGCTGGCTGAGAGTTATGCGTCGGCTTGTCGTATCTCATTCGTTTCCTTCTCTCATCACGTTCCTGAAACAAAAATCATAACTCATCCTCAGTCTAACGGTTAAATAAGAAAGACTGTAACTTTAATTAGTTGTATAGTAGACTGTGGAGAATCAACAGTACCCGTCTTGCTATCTCCACGGCAGACTCTATCCTGTCATCACGCGACGAGTAGTCTTCAAGATGTCGCACATAAGGTTCGTCATCTTCTTCAGGTTGGGGTGAAGCATTTAAGTCCATCGTAGCAACCATTCAAGTACAAACTTAACACATCCTTCCTCTCCACGAAGCTACCTAAGCCATATCTAAAATCAAGAGAAGAAGTCGCGATATAAAAGCAACACAGAGGAGAAGAAACTAAAATTGCTTCTACAATTGAGCAAATTCGATTCAAATTCAAAGCAAGGAGATCCACATAAAGTTCTCTCAGCTAAGAAACCCTAGAAGTCACGAATCAACGAAATCTCAGCCGGACATTTCGAATTCGTCCTCTTATCGGAAACATCCCGACGAGAAATGAGTCTCTAGCTAACTAACAAGTGTGAAGAATCACCTAACCAAATTAAAGCTTCCGAAGCGGTACTATGAGACGAGGAAGCTTCGATCGATGATGACGAGGGAATCAAAACGGAGATGGCGAGAGAGAGAGAGTGTGAAGTTTCAGTATCGATCGCGGGTTCAGTGGGGGAAAAGTTGAAATCGAAACCCTAGAGAGAGAGAAGAGAGTGGTTGATGAAAGGAGGAGAGAGAAAGAATCCGACGACAAGTCTTGTATATATATAGTGGTCAGTCGAGGCAGAAACTTATTTGTTGTTGACAGAAAATAAAAGAAGAGAAAATGCTAATAATCTCTTGATAAAAAGGAGAAAAATGCTAATAAATAACCTAACCTTACACATTTGTCATGAGGATTGAAATATACAAAGGATATAATGTTGTTGAGAAAATAAAACAAAAAAAAAATTATTCTAATTACTGTTGGGAAAAAAACTTTAGTTATTTGGACAACTTTGTTTATTGTCTTTGTCCTTTATTGTCTAAATAAATTTGAAAATGAGTAAAATATATTATATAGGACAGGATAGGCGAAAAAAATTTGGAAATGTTAAATTATCAAAATATCCGCGAGACGTGCTCCGAACATGGACGGAGCTCAGCGTTTCAAGAATTTTCGAATTAACATAGAACAAAAATGAAAAAAAAAATCACAAAAAGAACTCCGTTGCCGGGACTCGAACCCGGGTCTCTCGGGTGAGAGCCGAGTATCCTGACCAGCTAGACTACAACGGATTTTGATGGTTCTTTGTTTAAACACTTTATTGTTACTAAAATAGTCATATTCTAACTTCCAAGTGATTGATATGAACAGACCCTGAACATTTAACTCAAGTAATCCATTGTCTGATAACAACTTGATCAGTAATGCAAAATCACAAACTTAAATTGATAAAGTTAGATTGCAGAGTTGATAACACTTTCAGAATAACAAAAGTCCTTTTGCTTCAAAGGATTTTTTCAGATTTTGGTATCTTAAAAGTTGATGGAGCTGCTTCTTTTAGCTTCATCTTTGAGAGGAAGTTAGAGAGACCATTAGATAATGCAGAGGTTGTGATCAGAGAAGCTCTCAGCAAACTGACAGCCTAAAACACAAAGTGTAAGTCAAGATTTTCTTTACAAACCAAAAAGAGTAAAAAAGAAGTAAAGAAAAGTATCATACCTGAGCTTTGCCAATGCTAATCACTTGCTCCTCTATATCACTAATATTCATCTGCAACTTACTTAGCAATGAGATTGTTGAGGATGAGTTCATCGCTGTGACGACTAGATCATCTGAAACTATGAAGTTAGTCTCTTCTTTGACAAGTCCAATACTAGCAGAATCTGAAGTCACCACTGGAGTTAACTTTGCAACTCTCTCACCGTCCCCAAGCACACTCTTCTTGATGGTTTTGGAGAGTCTGCTACTGTTATAACTGCGACGAGAGACAAAGCACTCATACTCCGGCAATTTCTGGATAACAACATCAAGAAGCTGTGTACGACAAGTGTAGTAATAAGGAAGCATGGCTTCTCTTCTCTGATCAGAGCTCAACTCTTTCACGCTTCTGCATAGATTCCCAACGCATCCCATGTTCAAGTGATCAACAGAGAGTTCCCAAGCAAACTCAAGTGGTATAACAAGAAAAGTGAAAAGAAAATCAACAAACTCTTCTCTGCATTCAGCATAAAGAATTGCTTTGTCTGACTTTCTAACATAAACTTTCAATGTTACAACTTCATTAACCTCTCCTGCAACTCTACTTTCTTGGACCAGTGGTGTCAACACTTTACTCTTCATTGCCATACAATGTTTCCTAAGGAATGTGTCTGTTAATGGAGCTTCCGAGGTGAATAAACACCCTAGAAGTGTCAGCACCTACATTTAAACAATCAGTAAGAAAATAAGTCTTACTGATAAAAGATCTAAGAACCGACCCGGACCAGTTATTTTCAAGTATTTTACAGGTATTTTAATTATAGACTCGAACCGATCCGAACTTAGAATTGGAATTTTTTCAAGTACTTAGTTAGAACCAAATGTCTAGGACCCGAAATAAACCGACCCGAACCCAGCCGAAAAACCCGAACACCCAAGCCTAAACATGATCTAAACATAACGTGGCAATGAAAGTCAAAGTACCTCTTCAAAACCAACATCAATAACCATTTCTTGAAGTTTATCAAAACCAGAATAGCCAAGACCATTGAGAACATTCAGTACAAGTCCCATAGAGTTTACTGCCACTTTCATATCATCTGTAACAATATAAGACGTTCTGCAGCTGAGAAACACTCCATCCACTTTATCTTCCTCTCCATCTTCAACCTGAAACTCGCGTGTCATTGAGTTTCCACAGCTACATCTTGAAGTACTTACATTGCTGTACACCTTACAGCAAGACTCAACAGACACAAAATTTGGACATAGAAAGAACTTGGTCGCCTCAGTGTCATCCACGTTCAGCTTTAGCTTCCTGCAATGACTCTCCTTCATACTCCTTGGATGCATCAACAAGTGTTTACAACCTGGAGTCTTGAAATTATCGATGGCCATGTCTGAAACACTTTTGTAAAGATTGTGAAAGCAACCTACGATTGAAGAAGACTGAGGATTCTGCTGATGCTTCTCCAGCAGCCTGACAATGGTTCCCATAGGAAGTGTCAAAAGACTGCAGAGAACATCTGCAAAGTCTTTACAAGTCTCAGCCAAAACAACTCTGTTTTTCTCTTCATCAATGAGGAGTTTTAGGCTAAACTTTGGTTTAGCAGCCATCAAAAGATCAAGGAAGGTACAAAAAGAAAAGAATCCTAGGATTTAACATACTTTACATCCTACTAGTTAGGCCAAATCATATATTGGGTCTAGCTTTTAAGAAATTTAACAGTTGGTTTTATGATAGTATCTACAAAAGCACCCTAATGTCATCTATTTTACTTTACAGTACATCCTACTGGCTACTACTGAGGAAAACATCATAGGATTTAAACTTTTAAGTTATTTAACCATGATTTCTGCTCAAACTTTGGGTTTAAGGATTAAGTCTATATAAATAAAAAGGTTATCAAAACGCAAAAAGAAAATGAATTATAAGTTCATAACAGAAGCTTCCATTTGTTCTCAAATTCACTTTTCAGTTCCTATTTAGAAAACATATGGACAATTAGTTTGTTTGATCCAAGAATCATTTCTGGCATGTTACTATGAGCTTCACACCCTAGATCTTTGAGGACGTTTGCTATATAATCAACATAATTGACTGTGAGTCATGTGACTCCCAAAGCATCAGTAATCTGCAGCTGACAAAAACTCCACCTACATCATTTCCAATATTGTATCATACTTGCTCTTCTTCTAGAACCTGAACATGTTTGGTCATCCACTATCATTCTTAAAGAAGTAGGACATACAAAAAAAATTAAGGCTCTGTGTCATTCATGTTCAGCTCAAGCTTTGTGCTATGTATCTCCTTTGTACAATTTGGATACAGCAGAATAATCTTGTAAGCGTCAGTTTCAAAATTAACAATGCCCAAATTTGCAACACTTCTGTTAAGATTCTGATAACAACCTAGAAGTTGCAGAACCTTTTGATGTCTCTCCAGCAATCTATAGCAATAGTCTCCATTGGGAGTGTAAGAACATTGATTTAAGTTCAAGCTATTGGAATTAAGTTGACGTGATCAGATATTCGAGTCTAATAATGAGATGAGGTTTGATACCATAGAATATGAAATGTTGTTAGTAGCTGTCAGACTGATTCGTGATTGATCTTTATGCTAAAAGTTCTGAGAGGCTATTATATTTTAGTTGTCATCTAAAGGATTGAAGACAAGGAATAATTTAAAGACCATTGATCTCACATCAACGAAATAAAGACCATTAATACCAACTTAAGATGTTTAAAAGAGTTTAGAAAACAGATGAATAAAAGGAGAAACCATTGCTAGTCGAAGGCTTGAAACATAATCTAAAAACATAAGAAAGGTATGAAGTTCCATTTGATTTTCTTCAGAGTGTTGGTTTTTGCACATGAAGGTTTAGAAAATATCACGAACCTGTAAGAACAGCAAGTTCAGAAATTAATACCATTTATAAAGAGGCAAATAAATATACAAAAATTTGGGAAATGCTAACAACCTGTCTCTTTAGATTCTTTGCAAGCTTGCTTGACAGACCAACGGTTAATGCAGAACGGGAGATTAAGGAAGCTCTAAGAATGTTGATGAGCTGCAATATAAACAGTTTATACTGAAGCAAAAGGACCATACCAAAGTAAACAAAAAAAGAAGTAAAAGCACTAATATTACAAGCATACCTCTGCTTTAGAAATGCTGATTTCCTGCTCCTCAAGATCACTTGTGTTGTTGATTTTACTCTTCATAAACAAACCAATGGTTGAAGATGAACTCATCGGTGTTATAGCCAGATTATCAGACACAATAAACCTCATATCTCTCTTTACAAACCCAATACCACATTTTGAGGGAGTCTCAGACTTAATTTTTGGGTCCCTTGGTGTCACGCTTATAATTTTCCATGGTTTAATCTTTTTAGCATTCCTTACAAAACTCGAAACCGGAGGCGCAAGACCGAGTGTAATTGGATATGAATATATCACTTCTGGCTGAGGAGGAATGTCAAGAATTTGTTTACTGCAGGTATAATAATAAGGTAGCAACAGGAAAGCTCCCGGTTCGTTACCTCGGCCTTCCCCTGCTGACAAAAAATATGACAGTGCTGGATTATTTGCCACTGATAGAGAAGATAAGGAAAAGAATTGGCTCCTGGACAGGGAGGTTCTTGTCTTATGCTGGACGCCTACAACTGATACAGTCAGTCATCACAAGCTTGGCAAATTTCTGGATGGCTGCGTTCAAGCTTCCTAGCAGTTGTTTGAAGGAAATAGAAAGACTATGCTCTGCTTTTCTTTGGTCCGGTCCAGGCTTGAATAATAAAAAGGCGAAGGTCTCTTGGTCTGAGGTCAGTAGAACGAAACAAGAGGGAGGATTGGGGTTAAGGAAGTTGAAGGATGTCAACTTGGTAAGTTGTTTGAAGCTACTTTGGAGGATTCTGTCTGCAGAGTCGCTGTGGGTAATTTGGGTGAAAATATATCTCATCCGTAAAGGCTCGTTGTGGACGGTTAAAGAGAACACTCAATCTGGTTCATGGATGTGGAAAAAATTATTGAAGTATAGAGATGTGGCGAAAAGGATGTATAAAGTGGATGTGAAGAATGGGAAGAGGACATCTTTCTGGTTTGAGAGCTGGTCATCGTTGGGATGTCTGAAGGATATACTAGGAGAAGGAAGTAATATTGATATGGGTATCTCAATAAACGCAACAGTAGAAGAAAGTTGGATGCATCGCCGAAGAGAGCATAGAGTGGTGATTCTTAATAAAGTTGAGTTGGAAATTGAAGTGAGCAGAGCTGGCAGAGTGCATGAGGAAGACGTCTCGTTGTGGGTAAATGGAAAGGGGAGCTATAAGAGATCCTTTTCATCGAGGGAAACATGGGAGGTTATCAGGGAAAAACACCAACTGTGTCACTGGCATGAAGCAGTTTGGTTTAAATATGCAACTCCAAAATACTCTTTTATTTTGTGGACTGCATTAAAAGGAAGACTCCCAACTGGAGAAAGAATGAGGCAGTGGGGTGGAAACGTCAATATATCATGTGTGCTGTGTAATGAGCCTCTGGAAACCTTGGAGCATCTATTTTTTGAGTGTGCTTACTCTGCTCAAGTTTGGGGAATGTTGATGAAAGGTATTTTGCGAGGTGCATACACAGAGAGATGGGAAGGCTTATTGAGGATAATGAGAGATTTGACAAGGGGGAAGATGCAGTTGTTCCTGATAAAATATATGTTTCAAGCAGCAGTGTATATGATATGGAGAGAGAGGAATAGGAGACGTCATGGAGAGGCTGTAACTCCATCGATACTCTTAGCAAAGTTGCTGGATAAAAACATGAGGAACAAGCTTACCATTATACAAAGAAGAGGTGATATCAAGATGGGAGAAGGGATGCAGTATTGGTTTGCTACAAGATAGAAGTTTTATAATTTTTGAAAAATCTGTGAAGTTGATATAGGAAAGGGATGGAGTTAACACACAAGTTTAAGAAAGGTCACATGATGTAAAAAGGTCTTTTTCTTTTGAATTCAATTTAATATTCAATTCAAAAAAATAAATAATAATAAGGTACCGCCAAGGGAGTGGAAGCTGAAGAAGCTTCTCTACACTCACTTCGGCACAAATTCCCAACCCAACCCAAAACTGAACCGTCGTTAGTTAATGACCATGCCAACTCAAGAGGGAGAACAAGAAAACCAAGAAGAGAATCAATAAAGTCTTCACTGCACTCTGCATAGATAATCTTCTTGTCAGACTTTCTGACAAATATCTTCACATTACAGTCATGGCCTCCTTTTACACAACCAACGTCTAATGCATGAGTAGACGGCCTTTTTAGAAAATCTTTGCCGAGGAATGTACGTGATAACGGAAAGTCCGAAGCAAAAAAGTTTCCAAGTAGAGTCAGCACCTACACATTTAGATAAGATTACTAGATTAGAATAAAGAATCATATCCATAATAAATGAATGGTGTGGTAAGAAGATGGTACCTCTTGAGTGCCAACATCAAGAAGAATCTCTTTAACGTCATCAAAATCTGCATATCCTAGTAGATTAAGCTCTTTTGAAATAACACCTAGAGAGCTCAAAGTCACTCTCATATCATCAGTGACAATGTAAGAGGAACGACAGCTAACAAACACTCCATCTTCATTATTTCCTATTGGGCTTCCGAGTTGATCTTCCTCTGAAACTTGAAACTCTCTTGTCATCAAACCTCCACAGCTACACCTCGAAGTGTTAAAGTTGCTGTACTTACTGCAACTCCTAGGAAAACGTGGGCATGTGAAGAACTTTGTAGCTTCAGTATCATCTACGTTCAGCTTCAGCCTCCTGCAATGGATTTCCTTAGTGCTCCTCGGATAAAGCAACATAGTTTTGCAAGCCTCAGTCTCGAAATCGTCGATGGTCATATCTGAAACACTTTTGTAATTGTTGTTAAAACACCCTAATCTCATTGGCTGCTGGTTATGCTTCTCGAGAAGTCTGACAATGGTGCCCATGGGAAGTGTTAGAAGACTGAATAGGACGTCAACAAAGTCCCTACAAGCCTCAGCCAGAACAACTTTGTTTCTCTTCTCATCAACCAGAAGTCTCAGACTAAACTTTGTTTCCTCCATTGGAAAGAAAAAACAATAATGAGGAAAAAGAATAGCGGAAGAGTGTTTTCAAACCAAGTTCTGTGTCTTGAGGAAGACAATGATTCGCTTATATATTTACATACTGAACCACCAAGGTTGTGACTTGGGAGTTTGGACTAGGGAATAGCAAGAGGTTTCTTATCTGACATTAATTTGACCGTGATGTTTCAAAATATCGAAACTCAAAAACAATTTGAGCTTCCCCATGCCGCGTGGTTGAAGTACATACCCCAATGAGGCAATGACTTTACTATCAAATTAAGAAAATGAAGAGTCTTCTTCTGTTTGTTGTGTAAATGTAGAGCTTTCTCATGTTTCCTCTTGTGTTATCTTAAGTTTTTAGTTTTACTAGAGATTTTATCCGGGCTACGCCCGGAATTATTTAACTAACATTGTATTTAATATATATATGACACACTACATCTATGTTATAAGAATATAAATAGTAAATTAAATTTGATATGAGTAAGACTCACAATATATTATTTTTACTATCTAAAATATGTATGAGATGATGGTCAAATGTGAAATGAATAAAGAATTTGTTAAACCTTAGTTATTATCCAAAATATTTTTTCTTACGTATTTAGGTTATTATAAAAATATATTTTTAATCTCAATTGATTTATATATTTTTTACTTTAAATCACTAAGCTTGCAGTTTTTACTTACAATTTAACTTAAATTTACAGGATTATAAAATATTTATGATTTTTAGAATCTATATGAGTTGATACACTTACTATGATGTCTTCAGGACTTATGGCTGTTGTAGAACAACTTTTAAAAGTTAACATCAACATTTCGTTAATGCTAACTTAAAGTGTTTATAAACTTAAAAAATCAGTATTTAAAAAGTAATAATTGTAAAACTGATTCTATAAATTATTTTCACACATATCTTAGATTTTTAATGTATCACTTAGCTAGTATAGTTTCTGAAATATTCTAGTTTGGTTTACGTGAAAATATTTATTTATTTATTTATAATTCGAAGAATTTGCATTGAGAAACAAAATATTGAATGTTTTTCTAGTATGCATAAAGTAAATAAATTAGTATAAACATTGTTTTGTTAAATTACTCTATTTTCAACCAATCAACTGAAAATGATTTTCGGCTTATTTACTTCCAAAAGAATAATTGTAGATTAATATTTTCTATATTAAAAATAAATCTTTACTTCCAGTTTCATTTTTATTTTCTCTTTTCAATTATTTCTTTTCCACTCCTTTACTCTGACAGTAAAACCATTCTTCTATTGACTTTGTCCACCTCCTAACATGTTACACACTCATAATACAGTAATTACTCGTTACTGCAAGGGTGAATAGTTATTGATCAAGTGTAGAGACCTCATCGTCATAATCTTCTTCTTCTCACGAAAAATCAATGGGACTTTGCAGGTGTCATAGTTGGATTTAATGGAAAGTTGAGTGTCAATAACTTCATATGCAAACAGATCTCATCTGATAACATTGAAGTACATATATGTATCATGACGGCTGATGCCAAAAATTAACCATACACACAATGAGGAAAAATTACTATTAAAAATCATATATTTTGTTCTCAAAAAGAACTATAATAATCTTAGTTAAAACTATGAGTTTGGAGTGCAATCCTCAACCAATCTTGCAGCCGCACATGAATAACATTATCTATGTTTCTCAGACTCTTCACAACAACTTCTCCTGCAAATATTTGCACAAACCGGTCTGTGATCTGAAAACCGTGATTCTCCTAGAGTATAAGAAAGTTCTATTCCTTCTCCTCCTCATGGAATCAGATCAAACCTGAAAACATTCCAAACACACCACAAAAACGTGTTTCTAGAGTTTTGGATAGTACCAACCAAGCATGAGTACATAGTTTTTCTTTAGACTTAGTGGCTTCTCCGGCGTGAGAATCTGAGTTTCGAGAGAAACACTCATCTTGGTCTTCAATAAAGATTTGAGTTTTAAAGATAATTTCTACTACAAAACCTGGTCTTTCTCAAGTAGTGTGTCACAATCATTGTCTCTAGAAATACTCATCTCTTAATAGGATAAAGAAACTCTGTAATTCAAATCTCCAAACCAAAGCACTCGACTGCAACTTCGTAAACAGTCTTCAAAGGGTTTTTATTTCTTTTTACAGAAAGAAGATTTATGATTTTCATTGAAACATACTCGTGATCAACTATTCTTTCAGGTGTGCAACAATAAGGGTTCTTGGTGATTTTTGGGAATTGTGTGTATGTTACAAAATCTCAGCTACATCTGTTACAACTAAGATTGTTATAATTCTTTTTGAAAACAAAATATATAAATTGAAAATTATTATTTCTTCATTGTATAGCTGTATGATATATGTATAGCTGGTGGCTGATGCCAAAAATAAAATATACACCGATAAAACTTTGAAGAAGTGAGATGACTACTTACGGACATGGAGAGTGCAACATAACCCATTCCATATTTGTGGCAATTCTCAGGATCTTCAAATAGACCTCTCCTTTGTCTTTATAAACAGTTGGGATTATGATTGATGGTATATTCCCAGATTCCCTGTTTTGGATTTGGTTAGTATCGTATCATTAAGTAAAACAAAAGTGAACAGAATATCAAATATTTAGACATGACTTTTGAGGCTTACTTACCAGCCGCACATCAACCAACAATGAGACCACGAAGATCTAGGCGAAGAAGGCTTAGTGATGAGAATACAACCCAGCTTAATAAGAAAACAATGACGAATGTGAGAAGAATATTAACAGGTGTGAAGAACCTGAGAGAAAAGATATAAACTCCTAATGAAAAAATTCATGTGACTTACATGTTCACCAAGCTTTCATATGTTACGCTACCAGCTAAACGGTTTCCAATAGCGAAGGACTAAACACATAGAAGACAATCTATACATAAAAAAAAAATTAAGGTTGAGTTGTATATTAGATTTATAAATAGAAAGAGTTAATTAAGTAATAACCAACGCTGTTCAAATATTTCTTAAGTATCATGACCAAGAAGATTGACTCCATCAAAAGCCATATAAAATCCAACTGATGTTATCAGCAGAATCTCCACCACTGGTTTCGATGAATTTATCAACAGATGCAAAAGCTTCAACATCTCTACTTGCAAAGTCTTTTTCGAAAGCTAATACATGCAAAACATAACATATACACATGATTCCGGTTGTTGCATATGCATTTAAGCAGAATAAACAATGAATTAGAAGAGCTGCAAGTAATCAGAGCTTGAACATATTATAAACCTGAAAGTTTAGGTTAATGATCTCATTCTCAAACAATGATATAGTGAATCTAGTCCTTAATCGACCTGAAGATATGCTATAATTAGAATGGTCAAAGGAAGGAAAACGTTTGACGTTGTCCTGCTGCATAAGGTAGACAACAACACCTTGAACCGTAGCAAGAAGTTTCAAATTTATTACAGACTTTAAAATCCATACCTTAGGAAGCTGATATGAATACTTTGAGCTCCGTTCGGAACCCTACTCCTCCGCAGGTTTCCACATCTTCCTCTGTCTCTGTCATTGTTTGCAAACCCTGGCTGCCATCAGTAAACCAGTCGGAGGTAGCCACTAAAGCACCGACCATGGAACCACTGCTTGAAACCTCCTCGGCTGCACAGCTGTAGACGGGAGAGTGTCTGGTGGATTTAGCAGCAGTAGTTTTGTCTTTTTCCGTGAGGCTGTAGGTTTTTGGTTGATACAAAAGACTTTATATAGGAGGAGAAACGTAGGGAGTTGGAACGAAACCATAAAAGAAGAGAGAGTAAAGAAAATGTTAAATGACTCAGAAGTGAAACGACAACGACGGAGAGGAAAGGCCGGAGACGATTAATCAGTTGGGAGGAAGATTAGGTTTTTGCTAAATGTGAGAAATTTGGGGCCATGGGAAAATAAATTAAACCCACACAAATAAGCCCACTATTAATCAGTCTCGAGATTGCCTCAATGACGTGGTCAAAATACTATCTGTGATTGGATGATTTAATTGGCTGACCTGGACAGCTTCTCTACTCCTCATATAACCCTTTTAGTATAGGTTAGATTTGTTTCGTTAGTTTCAGGTTTCACATGTAAAAACATAAACGTATAATAAGCTGAAGCTTGCCAAAGCCAGAAACTATAATCTGGTGGCTTGTTAGTGTAGATATACAGAAGATGCTTCTGGAAGGTATAGTACCATGGAAGCGTTGAGGTGGACTGTAGGACCTATTACTTTGTCACAGATCAAGTCATTTAAGTTTTTTTAACAGGTTTCTAATACATCCCTGATCAGTCATGTTACTTACCAATAGAGGTTTCCAGCACAAACTCCAAAGAAACAGCAAGGAAAGTGAAGACAAGACTCTCAAAATCTTTTCCTACATACAAAACATAGAACCTTGCTGTCCTGTTTTCGAACAACTACATTGAAAGTTGAAAAGCTCTGAATCAGCCTCAAAGGAGTGTCAGCACTACATGCCAAGTACGCGAAAGCCCAAACCTTGGCCCAACCCTGAAAATGAATAATTCATTTTTAAATTAAATACAACTTCAAAAGTAATGTTCTTGCTCACTTATTCTTCTTCTTCCTTTTTTCATCAGCTAAACTTCAAAATATCTTGTGAGTTGAGCGAAAAGGATAGAGGAAGGAGACACTACACTAAATTTTCCTGTATGGTGAGGTGTTCTACTTAGCTTTTATCTATGGAGTTTGGATCTTCATTTGGGAGGTGCTTCAAGGCAGCAAAACCTCATCTACTTATCTCTACAAGCTCTAAGAACACCAATATCATCACGTTGAGTAGTAGAAATCAGAGAGTCTCATTCAGAGTCTCTGCTGTTTCGTATAAGGAATTCGCCGAGTCTGCTCTGGAAGAAACCAGGAAGAGGGTTCTTCTTGAACCTTCACCTCTCCAGGTAGTGTACAGTGTAGGAAGGATTGTCTCTTTCATTGTTTTTTTTGCCCGTCTTTTGGAAATGCTATGAACTATGGTAAATTCAGTTGAGTTTTCATTTCGACAAAAGACAACTAGACAAGTAGCTAAAAGTGTTGAAGAACATCCTTAGCTGTCTAATGTATCTATACCAAACACTCTAAATTAAGTACCTTTAGCTGTGGCAACACATATGACTATAGAATCTACACATTTTTTTTCTTTCTTAGCAAAACACCTAAAAACTTGACTGTTAAAGGCTGCGTCTGATCATGAAACTGTTACAGGAAAGGTATAGTAGCATGACAGGACATGATGGGAAAACTCAACTTCAAATACTTGCTTTGAAATTTCCAAAGATTAGACTCTTGCGGAGCATGGCCATCGAAAACGAGACCATGCAGGTATTATTGTTGTCCATTTTGATCAATGTACAAATTGTTTGTATGCGTCTCTGTGGATATGACTTTCAAAGAGGTTTAAAATTTTGCTCCTTTACACTCCATTCCTTACCATTGAATGAGTTAAGATTATTTGTACTCTCAAACTTTTCTTTCATATTGGGGTATAATTTGCAGGTATTTGACTTTGCTGGTTTCATGAAGCCAGAGTATGATACGCCCATATTCTGAGCTAACTTCTTCACATCTGCCAACATGAACATAGTTGTCTTGTAAGTTATCTTCTTCTTTGATTTTCTACTTATGCTGTGGTCAATCATGTCTGTTGTCCAAAAGCTAACTGTGTGCTCTTCTTCAGGGATCTAAACCCTTTGCATCAATTGACTGACCATACGAATTACCGAGACAAGTATTACAAAAACATAATGTCCATATATCACAAATATGCTGAGGTGAGCTACAAGAAAATGTGATCACTCAACTGCTTGTGTGTATGAAGTAATCATCATATAAATGGACTGATCTGATAGTTTCTTCCAGATTTTCCCATGGGGAGGAAAACTGACCGGTGAATCCATAAAGTTCTTTTCGCCTTTGGTGATGTGGACCAGGTTTTCTTCTAGCCAAGAAAAACATAACGCTTTGTTCTCTGCCTTCCTTGAATACTATCAGGTATACTCCTTGAATCGAATCTGTGTGCTGCTGGCCAAAAACTAAGGTTCAACAGTAAAACGTGAGTTAATCTATCATTACTGTTACACTACAGGTATGGCTTGAGATGACAATCCAAGTGAAAGAGGAGATGGAGCCATCTCAGGTGAGAGCCAACCGTGAAGCACAGCACAAATACCTGACTTGGCGAGCACAAAAGGTGACTAGTTAGTTACCTTTTTAATGGATCTGTATTTGTTGTTATAGTGGATATTGTCTGGTGTTGGCAGGATCCTGGACATGCTCTTCTTAGGAAACTGCTTGGTGAAGCAAAGGCAAAGGTAATGTTGATTGATTCCATTAGTGTTTCACTTCTTGTCCCCATTAATAAATGATTTTTGAACAAAACCAGGCGTTGCTGAGAGAGTTCCTGTTCAATGGAGTGGATGAGTTGGGCACAAAAACATTCATTGATTACTTTCCAGAGTACGAGACAGAAGGTGGAACTGTGAGTGACAAACGAAGCATCATTGGCAAGTCTTTTGAAACTCGGCCTTGGGATTCAAATGGACAATTCATTGGCTGAACTGCTCCTCTAGGTACTTATTCCATGGTTTTATGTGAACAAGAAGTTTGATTTCAGTTTGTGACATCAAGAAGTCATCAACACAAGATGAAACTGAGCTAGAGGAAGTGAGAATAAAAGAGCAGCATAAAGAGTCTCTCAGGTCTCTGCGTTATACATACTTAGGCATCTCCTCCGGGTTATTGCTTTGAGTTACCAACACTGGTTAGTGTAGTTATTAACATTACATGTTGCAAACACCGTTGTTAAAGGCTTAAAGCATTTGTAATCTACTGATTAGGGAGGATTGGTTATAAAGGTTAGCGAGCTAGCTGACTTCTAAGAACACTTAATATGCATCAATAGTTTCTACTTTCCTCCTTTGCACACTCTTATTTGTGTCCTATGTAACTATGTTGAGGTTTATATGTGAACTCACATAATAACTTGGGCCACTTTCGTTGGTTCCAAAAGGGTGTTAAATGCATAAAACATAATCCAAATGGGATCAAGAAAAACATCAACAACAAAGTTAACTTCACAGTATCAATAAGCTTACGGCTTCTTCCCATAGCTATTTTACATATGAAACCAGAAACATAAGTAACACTTAATAAAAAGACAACACAAGAAAAAGCAGAAGAAGACTCTACATTCACACCACAAACACAAGAAGGTTCACACCACAAACACAAGACAACCTTCTTAAACCAGACCAAACTCCATAGTAGTTATTTTCCCTCTTCAACAACAACCACCACAATAGTCATAGCATATTACTCAGGAAACACCACCATTTACCTCTTAGAAGTGTCACTCGGTTGAGGATGCATCCACATTGGAGGAGGCACACACACCGGCGTTGGATGCCGTATGTCAAAGCTCCATGAATGGAGAACATGTGCCTCGGAAGAGTTCCCGTTTGTAGAGCTTAAACCCACCATGAACTCACCACCCTTCCAAAGCTCCCCCAAGTCTACAGAGAAATCAAAGAACGGATCCAACATCTTCCTCGTGCCTAGTTTCCTGAACCGAACCATCATTCTCTTCAAACTCGCCTCATAATCAATCATACAACTCAACGTCGACCCTCCATTCTCCATCATCAAGTCACCCTCAAAAGAAAGGTTTCTAACTTCAGAAGATTCAGGTTTACCTAACAAGACTCTCGCACGGTTTCCTCTATTGGATATATCAAACTCAAAAGCCACAACCGTCTCGTTCTTTGCATGCTCAAAAAGAAACCCTAAGGCAGAGGAACTGTTGTTGTTTTTATTACCGAACAGACTAAGATCCAAACTAGTTGGAACCATTACAAAAGCCATGACGTCATCGGTCTCATTAGGCATGGAAAACGAGAAGTAACTCGAGAAAGATAACGAGTTGCTAAGATTGATGGGTTCCTTGTAAACCACTCTTCCCTCGCTTCCACTCACAGAGTTTGTCAGCTGAATCGAAGAGCCTTCGTTGATCAACTTCGAATCTCCAAAAAGTTCAACTTCCTTGTCGAAACTCATAGGTTTGAACATCTTTTGTCTTGCTGTTTTTTTTTCTGTCTGGTTGGTTTATGTGAATAAAAAAAAAACGGAAGAAAGATTAAATAACAATCTTCTTCCTTTTCTTAACCTTCAAGGAAACGTCTCTCTCATCCTCTCGTAGTCGTTGCTGAGTAATATTGTGATTTTAATTCCATTTTCTGATGTGTTTCTAATATTATTTTATTTTTTCTTGTTCAGTTTAATTAGTCTTTGTACACTTGTGAAAACTATGTTCGTCCAATGGTTTTATCCACGGTTTGTTAATGACTTTATAAGACCGTTTCAAAGTCAGATTGTAGAGCTGTGCCGTGCACGCATATAAGAACTTATTAGGTCGGTCAATTGGTGATTAGTTTAAGTTATAAAGATGATTAGATTATGGATTATATTAATCTAGTTTCATGGTCTGTAAGTATGATGTTTTTATGTCTTCATCTTAGCTATATAAACAGTGATATAACACTTGAGAAATTAAAGAGCGAAGACTAAAGAAATGATCAAAACAACTCGAAGTAGAAAGACAATAGCATAAATCTGAAGTGGACAAAATCAAGAAAAATGTATCGATCATACTACAAAGGAAGCAGCACTTATAGCAAAGACAAAAAGGTGAACTTGGTAGATTTGATAGTGATCTATTCATCACCGAACATATCAAAACCACCGTAGTCTTCTTCATCTGATTCCTCAACAACTTCCTTCTTCTCCTCTACCTTGGCAGCTCCAGCTGAAGCTCCACCACCTGCATCAGCAGAGACAGCCGCTACAGCAACAGCAAACTTGCTAGGATCCTGCATTAACATCCAACACAAACAATACAATTAAGCCAAGCAAATCAAACTTATATATTTTTTAAAAATGTTAATTTGATGACTAACCTTCAAGAACTCCTTGACCTTCTCTGCTTGTGGGAAAGTGTACTCAGTGGCAACAGAGA